>NC_136014.1:24167860-24332860 GCF_048128805.1 Centroberyx gerrardi
ACAGAAGAACCATTTCTGCTCTCCTTTGCTTAGACTCCTGCATTGTGTTTTTGTTTATCTGCCCATGTACAACCTCATTTGCAATTGCACAGTATATACTATGGAGGGGTTTGGTTATTTTCCACAGTTATGCCATCAATAACTAAGAATTAAGAACCTATTGAACCATATATGGTTCTTTGGGATATTAAAAGGTTCTTGAAAGGTTCTTTGTGGAACCAGATATGGTTCCTCTACGGCATCACTCTGAAGAACCGTTTGTTGGTTCCAGTTCGCAGCTTTATGTTTCTGTGTAGGTTTGATATTCTTAATCAGCCCTTCAAATTACCCACAATCTTTCAGCCAGAGGCTTTTGATGAGAGAAAATGTTCGCAAAACTGTATAGAAAATAGTTTGATCATTCTGCAACAGACTGTTTAGGCTCGTCCACATTATCCATACCAACATCATGTGTACTTAAGCCACTTTGGTACTGTAAGCCACTGTGTTTGGTGGTACTGTAAGCCACTTTGAATAAAAGTGTTTCCCAAATGTTCTGATGTTATGTTGCATCAGCTAACCAGGGCAGGACATTCACTAAATACTGCTAAACCAATACTTTCCTGCTATTGTTAAAACTTCTGGCACTCATTTTGCTGTCGTGTGTCCCACCCATCTGGCACGTTAGTAGGATAAAATCATAAAAAAAGTATAAAAAGTATTAAGTATATACTATTTGACCCAGCCTGACTGCTACATGACCTCTCTCGGGATTTAAAGTCACCTGTTCAAAGTTCACCTGTTCACAGTCTGATAGATTCCGAAACTCACCAGCCTCGCTCACTATTTTCCCAAGCAACTAGATTTTTGGAATACCAAGCAAGCATTTGATGGGTGGTGAAGTGCAAAATGTAGCCAAGTTAACAAGCACAAAATCTTCACAATGTGGTATTAAAACAGCTTTGGAAACTGTTTTGAACTGATATCTGAAAGACATTTAGGTCCCGGCGATGGTAGCAGCGACGGACGACTATGAACGATGTCTCAGCTTTCATTTTGGTGCTACATTTCTATATTTACACAGGTTTTCAGTGTTGGTGCGGGCCGTCGGATCAACATCTGTTCAACGTCAAAATGTTTGGTAAGTACAACAGGATCCTCAGACAAACCTCACCAGGCACCGGCCAAAACTGACCAACATTTTGTCTGGTGGCTGGTGGTTGTTTCCCAGCCTGCAGCTCTCCATGCACAGGAACAGAGCGCTTCTCCCAGAATGCACCGCTCAGAGGAATGCAAGGGTCAAGGCTCCGTTTCATCAGCTCTGTAAATCCTCTAAGGAGCTGCGGAGGTTGTTTACAGCTGCTCTGTGAGAGATGGAGGAATGAAAACTGGGTCTACGGTGCGTGTGACCCCCCCCCCACGCCCCCCCACCCCCCCGGCCCGGCACACAGCCCCCCCCGGCCCGGCCGGCGAGCGTGAGGCCGGCCGGCACACAGACGGCTTCCTCAGATTACAGCGCTGAAAAATGGTTTAGTCACACCGGCGAGCAGCCCCTCGACATTCCTGAGACATGACAGCGCAGTTTCTGCCCCCTCCAACACACACACACACACACACACACACACACACACACACACACATTCCCTACAACACTTTCTCTACACGCTCTCGACTACACATTCTCTCTAAGACCTTTTCTACAATTTCTCTGCAACTCTTTCTCTACAACACTTTCTCTACAACTCTTTCTCTGCAACTCTTTCTCTACAACTCTTTCTCTGCAACACTTTCCCTCCACTTTCTCTGCAACACTTTCTCTACAACTCTTTCTCTGCAACTCTTTCTCTGCAACTCTTTCTCTACAACACTTTCTCTGCAACACTCTCTGGAACACTTTCTCTGCAACACTTTCTCTACAACTCTTTCTGCAACACTTTCTCTGCAACACTTTCTGTACAACTCTTTCTCTGCAACACTTTCTCTACAACTCTTTCTCTACAACACTTTCTCTACAACTCTTTCTCTACAACACTTTCTCTGCAACACTCTCTGGAACACTTTCTCTGCAACACTTTCTCTACAACTCTTTCTGCAACACTTTCTCTGCAACACTTTCTGTACAACTCTTTCTCTGCAACACTTTCTGTACAACTCTTTCTCTGCAACACTTTCTGTACAACTCTTTCTGTACAACTCTTTCTCTGCAACACTTTCTGTACAACTCTTTCTCTACAACTCTTTCTCTGCAACACTCTCTGCAACACTTTCTCTGCAACTCTTTCTCTACAACTCTTTCTCTACAACTCTTTCTCTGCAACACTTTCTCTACAACTCTTTCTCTACAACTCTTTCTCTGCAACTCTTTCTCTACAACTCTTTCTCTACAACTCTTTCTCTGCAACTCTTTCTCTACAACTCTTTCTCTGCAACTCTTTCTCTGCAACACTCTCTGCAACACTTTCTCTACAACTCTTTCTGTACAACTCTTTCTCTGCAACACTTTCTCTGCAACACTTTCTCTACAACTCTTTCTCTGCAACTCTTTCTCTACAACTCTTTCTCTGCAACTCTTTCTCTACAACTCTTTCTCTACAACTTTCTCTGCAACTCTTTCTCTACAACTCTTTCTCTGCAACTCTTTCTCTGCAACACTCTCTGCAACACTTTCTCTACAACATTTTCTCTACAACTCTTTCTCTACAACTCTTTCTCTGCAACTCTTTCTCTACAACTCTTTCTCTACAACTTTCTCTGCAACTCTTTCTCTACAACTCTTTCTCTGCAACTCTTTCTCTACAACTCTTTCTCTGCAACACTCTCTGCAACACTTTCTCTACAACATTTTCTCTACAACTCTTTCTCTACAACTCTTTCTCTGCAACTCTTTCTCTACAACTCTTTCTCTACAACTTTCTCTGCAACTCTTTCTCTACAACTCTTTCTCTGCAACTCTTTCTCTACAACTCTTTCTCTGCAACACTTTCTCTACAACTCTTTCTCTGCAACTCTTTCTCTACAACTCTTTCTCTGCAACTCTTTCTCTACAACTCTTTCTCTGCAACTCTTTCTCTACAACTCTTTCTCTACAACTCTTTCTCTGCAACTCTTTCTCTGCAACACTCTCTGCAACACTTTCTCTACAACACTTTCTCTACAACTCTTTCTCTACAACTCTTTCTCTACAACTCTTTCTCTACAACTCTTTCTCTGCAACACTTTCTCTACAACTCTTTCTCTACAACTCTTTCTCTGCAACTCTTTCTCTACAACTCTTTCTCTACAACTCTTTCTCTGCAACTCTTTCTCTGCAACAATCTCTGCAACACTTTCTCTACAACACTTTCTCTACAACTCTTTCTCTGCAACACTTTCTCTACAACTCTTTCTCTACAACTCTTTCTCTGCAACTCTTCTCTACAACTCTTTCTCTGCAACACTCTCTGCAACACTTTCTCTGCAACTCTTTCTCAACAACACTTTCTCTACAACTCTTTCTCTACAACTCTTTCTCTGCAACACTTTCTCTACAACTCTTTCTCTGCAACTCTTTCTCTACAACTCTTTCTCAACAACACTTTCTCTACAACTATTTCTCTACAACTCTTTCTCTACAACTCTTTCTCTGCAACTCTTTCTCTACAACTCTTTCTCAACAACACTTTCTCTACAACTCTTTCTCTGCAACTCTTTCTCTACAACTCTTTCTCAACAACACTTTCTCTACAACTATTTCTCTACAACTCTTCTCTACAACTCTTTCTCTGCAACACTTTCTCTACAACTTTCTCTGCAACTCTTTCTCTACAACTCTTTCTCTACAACTCTTTCTCTGCAACTCTTTCTCTGCAACACTCTCTGCAACACTTTCTCTACAACACTTTCTCTACAACTCTTTCTCTACAACTCTTTCTCTGCAACACTTTCTCTGCAACTCTTTCTCAACAACACTTTCTCTACAACTCTTTCTCTACAACTCTTTCTCTACAACTCTTTCTCTACAACTCTTTCTCTGCAACACTTTCTCTACAACTCTTTCTCTGCAACACTTTCTCTACAACTCTTTCTCTACAAGACTTTCTCTACAACTCTTTCTCTGCAACACTTTCTCTACAACTCTTTCTCTACAACTCTTTCTCTGCAACACTTTCTCTACAACTTTCTCTGCAACTCTTTCTCTACAACTCTTTCTCTGCAACTCTTTCTCTGCAACACTTTCTCTACAACACTTTCTCTACAACTTTCTCTGCAACTCTTTCTCTACAACTCTTTCTCTGCAACTCTTTCTCTGCAACACTCTCTGCAACTCTTTCTCTGCAACTCTTTCTCTGCAACACTTTCTCTACAACTCTTTCTCTGCAACTCTTTCTCTACAACTCTTTCTCTACAACTCTTTCTCTACAACTCTTTCTCTGCAACACTTTCTCTACAACTCTTTCTCTGCAACTCTTTCTCTACAACTCTTTCTCTGCAACTCTTTCTCTACAACTCTTTCTCTGCAACACTTTCTCTACAACTCTTTCTCTACAACACTTTCTCTACAACACTTTCTCTGCAACTCTTTCTCTGCAACACTTTCTCTACAACTCTTTCTCTACAACACTTTCTCTACAACACTTTCTCTGCAACACTTTCTCTACAACACTTTCTCTACAACACTTTCTCTGCAACACTTTCTCTACAACACTTTCTCTACAACACTTTCTCTGCAACACTTTCTCTACAACACTTTCTCTACAACACTTTCTCTACAACACTTTCTCTGCAACACTTTCTCTACAACTCATTCTCTGCAACTTTTCCCCTGCAACTCTTTCTCTACAACATTTTCCCTTAAACTTTCCTGGCAACACTTTTTTTTTTTTACAACACTTTCTCTACAATGCTTTTTCTACACTTCCTCTCTCTCCTGTTCTCTCTGCAATTCTCTTTCTCCACATCTCTATCTGTAACACACACACACACACACACACACACACACACACACTCTATAATCCTCTATATAATCTCAATTTCTCTCTCTCCATCCCTCTCTCCTGTTCTCTTTCTCCAACTCTTTCTCTCCAATTCTTTCTCTCTCTCGATAAAACACACTCTCTTTACAACTCTCTCTGTATCTCTCTTTACATCTCTCCTTTTCAAACTTTCTCTCCAATTACCTTCAACCCTCTCCAATTCTCTCCATCTCTCTCTACAATCTCTCTTTCCAATTCTCTCTCTTCATCTCCCTCTCAGACTCAGTCTCTTTCCAACTCTCTAACTCCCTCTCTAAATGTTTTTCTGCAACACACACTCTTTATAACTCTGTATATCCATCTCTAACCAATTCAACAGCTCTCTTTCCCCACAACTCTCTTCACTTCTCTCTCTCTCTCTCTTCACTTCTCTCTCTTCTAATTTCTCACTCTCCCTCTTCACTTCTCGCTCTCTTTCTCTGTTTCCACCACTCGACACTCCCTCTTTCTATTCCTCTTCAAGCCTCTGTGAAAGTGACTGCTCTTTCGCTTTCCTCTTGTGTTTCTGGGCCTCTCTCTCTCTCTCTCTCTCTCTCTCTCTCTCTCTCTCTCTCTCTCTCTTCACTTCCTCTTACTCATATTTTTCACCATTATCTCCATATTGCTGACATTCCTGCAAGGAAGGAAGGTGTGTGTGTGTGTGTGTGTGTGTGTGTGTGAGAGAGAGAGAGAGAGAGAGAGAGAGAGAGAGAGAGAGTGAGACAAAGGGGAAGTGTCATTTGTTTATGTGTGTCTGTCTATGTGTGAAACAGAGCAAAAGATGGTGTGTGTGTGTGTGTGTGAGAGAGAGAGAGAGAGAGAGTGAGAATGAGAGACAGAGTGTATGTGAGTGGTGTGTGTGTGTGTGTGTGTGTGTGTGTGTGTGTGTAAGAGAGAGTATGTGAGTATGTGTAGACAATTTGTATGTGCATGTGTATGAGTGTGTGTGTGTGTGTGTGTAGACAGGAAACATCTGTACTCAAACACATGGGTTTGATGGAAGATAGCATGAAGTGTTTGCTTGTGTTTGTGTGTGTGTGTGTGTGTGTGTGTGTGTGTGTGTGTGTGTGAAATTTCATGAACAAAATTTAATTCGTTTTAGAGTCTTGCATGCTCATGCTCCATATCTGGTCATGCGGTCTGAGCTTTCAAGTGGTAATCCATGAGATTCACACCCACACATATCTTGACATTTGTGATGTGGTTGTTGCTTTGTGTTTGTAGTCGTTGTCTTTCTCTGTCTTTATGTCGTCTGCTCTCTCTGAAGCTCTTATTCTCATTAGAATTATTCTCATTATTCTCATTCTCATTAGAAAAAGGTTCGACTGTTTGACTGTGCTTGACACGGCTTTTGTACTCGGCTGTGTTCGGCGCTAATCGACTGACGTTAACAAATCTTGGCGCCTCATTAACATTCGACACCAAGAAAAATTTCCTTGCATAATAACTTAAAAGCCTCTTTCCTGCCTTTCAATCATCTCCTCTTCATTTTGGGGAAAAAGAAAAACACGCTGCGCGCTAGAGGAACCAAGCGAAGGCGGTGCATCTCACTCCGTAAACACAGCCAAGTGCTTCAATCAATCACGCAGCGGAGCGGGCCGCTCTTATCTCACCATGGGCCTCTTGTGAAATAACATACCACACTGTACGAACCCAAATAAATCAGAGATGTGCTCTTCAAACAGATAGCCACTCTCCTCCCCTCCTCGCCTTGCTTTCTTTTTCTCCATCAAAAGCACACAGACCTCAGTCCCCCATAACAATAACAACCAGGGAAGGGAAAAATAAGTTGCGGCGTGGTAGAAAAGGACTTTCAAAAATAAACCACAGTCTACTTTGTATTGCAAAACACCACCATGTCAACAGACGGGCGTCCAGCGCTCGATGCCAAGGTCTCTGGGCTCTCATGAAGCGAAACGTGTCGGTGGGAAGATCGCCACGGCAGATTGGGGGTTTGTAAGAGGAGAAGCGGAGAAGGGGGCCGAGGGGGAGAAAGAGGCAATTAGTTCAGAAAATAGTCTCTGTGCATGCGGTTCGGTAAAATTGGATCACTGCTCCTTGGAAATGAAAAACAACCCAACGCAACGCTGAGGCAACAACACAATGTGGCCAAGAGACCTATATTTAGCTTTGCTGATGAGCAACGTTCAGATCTTATTATTCATTATGATGAACAGTGAACCCAGCCCGCCTCGCCTCCGCTATGCTGCCGCTCTCTCTCTCCCTCGATAAGGACGACGGATCCTCGCTTCGACCGGCGCTGTAAACCCTCTAACAGCTAAAATGTCCCGTTCCCATTCCTGCGAAGGTGAAAGTTCTGCCGTTACACCATAATAACATAATTTGCGCAATTAATCCCGGGGAACCGACGCAGTGTAATAGCTCTCTGTGACAGCCTGTTGCTCTAAGACGAGGTCAGAGCGAAAATCACAGCCATAACAAGTCCCACAGGCCGTCCGCCCAAAGAAACATGGAACTATTTAGCCAAAATCATGCAAGGCAGCAGATGAGTGCCACAACTAAACGTCATCTGATTTCTTTGTCACATTCAGTATGTCCAATCTGTGCATCGCATCCCTGTTTCCGTCGTATGGCAGCAGAATCGCTCCCCCAAAGCTCCTATAGAGAGTTGCACATGCAGTATATAGTGTGAGAATGACTCTTCTGACCGCTGAATGCCCCCCTCCGCTCCAGTTTTACCCGGAGAGAGAGATTGAAGTTGCGGTGGTGGTGGTGGGGGGGGGGGGGGGAAGGGAAGTAGCGTGTTACATGAGATATTTCCTCAGGCTTCAAGCAAAGCACCGCCACACACAGCTTCCTCCGTGACTTTGGGGATGTCAGATGTTCTACAGAGCCGCTCTTTCATTCAGACTTTATTCTATAGATACCCACGAGCCAGCTGGGCGCTCACAGAGGGCAGCTCACGCACTAACAATGCTACCAGTTTGTCTTTACGCCTTGGTAGCAATAAAAAGTTATGATCCGCGACATTTTCATGTAAATAAATGTCCGTTTTGCTACGAATGATTTAAGCCAATGCTGTTCTAAACAGCCGGTGTCTGGTAGGTCTTTCCTGGGAAAAATCCTCTAGTACACAGGAAGTGATGCGTTTTTATGGTTTATGGTTTGTTTGGAATAAACAGAAGAAGAAGAACTGGGTAGTTAGCATGAGCAGCGATAGCCGCCCATGGCTGAACAGACGAAGAAAAGAGAAACTCAAACTGCATCGACAGAAAATTGAAGCTCCGCCCACTCTGTTTGATTGACAGGTGATCTCTGGGAAGTGCGGTGCAGAAACACCACAGTGAGGCTGAGCAACAAAGATGGAGACGAAATGGGAAAAAAAAAAAAAAAGTAAGAATCGTGCAGATTACCTGTGGCTGGTAAGTCAACAATCATCTGGAGAAACTTTTTCGGTTCTAAAAAAATCTTTTTCGCCGAGGAAATGTGAAGTGAAAGGTGGTTAACAGCATGAGAGGTTAACAAAAAATGCAAAATAGATGCAGAGATTCGGTTCACCAACAATCTGAAAATATGTGGGTTGGAAGGGAATCTCTGTTCTAGTGTGTTTTTCCTGTTCAATTTCTACTCTGGGCAGCAGGGAGGCGTAGAGATTATTATGGAGATCATCCTTCAGCTGGAAGGCCTTCACTCAAGTCCCTGTTACAGCAAGAAATCGGCCCTGCTGAAGTGTCTCTGAGCAAGGCACTGAACCCCTACCAGCTCTACTGTATGGGTGCTGTTCTGTAGCTGACCTCTGACCTCTGACCTCCCTGTGGAGGGACAGCAAGCAAAAACACAGATTTCTCCTACAGGGATGAATAGAGTACCACACAAAAAAAAAACTCTCTCTCTCTCTCTCTGTTTATCTATATCACTCCTAATCAGTCAAAACCGCTTACTAATACATTAATTGTAGAGTCAGATATCTTGTGATAACATTCACTCTTCTAATCTACCGGGTGCAAAAAAAAAACAGCTGAGGTCTGCGAGGCAAACTGCAGAAAGAGAGACGTGAAGAGAGCTGATATTATTAAGTTGCGGCGAGACAAGGATAGAAACAAACTGTCCCCCTCCGAGGGAATCCATAACCCCAAATAATGCAATAACTCTATCCGAGGGAAAACCATATTCTGGCAATTTAATGAGGATGGTTAACAGAAGTATGGGAACCGCGGAGAGTATGACCCTCTCATACATACCGCATGAAGACTCAGACCAGTGAGCCAGAGACTGAGGACGGAAAAAACAAGTTGACAAATGCGACGGCGGGCGAGAGAGAAAGAGAGAGAGAGTGAGAGAGAGAGAAAGAGGGAAACAGAGAAAGAGAGAGAAAAAGAGGAACAGAAACTGCTGCATGAAGCATAAATCCACCTTTAAACAGAAAACGCTTCATACTGAGAATCTTACAATCAACAGAAATGCAACTTGTATCACCCTCAAGAGATACCAGCTCTTCCACTGACAATCAATGGGAGGCTCAGTGGACTTAGTGGCATTGTCTTATATCATGGAATCAGAAAACGTGTTTTTACGCTTAGTTGCTGTTTATTTCCAAGTAAATCTGGGTGCTATCTCAGTATCTGCCTCCTAAGTTAATGCTCCAGAAAGTCTTGCTTGTTGACAGCAAAAAGTAAAGATTTTCTGTTCTCTCTTCTCTAGAAATGAGATGTCACTTTCGTCTAGTTTGGAATAGCACGTTTGTGTTCCTTTTCGCTGCATATGTTGATAACAACATATGTTGAGTGTGTTTTTATTACCATATGTTCAAAGTGGCACGTCCTTTATAAGAGTGTATAATATGACATAATTAGGTTCATTCTGTTTTGGGATGGGTGTTTGGCTTCTTCACATTCTCTTGGAGATCAAAATCATGACATGGGCATCTAGCCGCCACATATTTGGGTCGAAGCCAGCTGTGTTGCACCATGGGATTGAACCCACTAACCATGTGAATTACCACAATCTTATCTAGTCAGCGAAAAGAAAAACATCTAATTTCAGCAAGACAAGCCATAGATTCCGAATGGGATATTAATAACAGCCATCAGTCAAATGTCAGATTCCAGTTGTAGCTGCTAAGTCTGTCTCCTCTTCCAGGAATTATGGCACGTAAACAACCATCATTAAAAAAAATAGGTGGCTGATAAATTAGTGAAAGAGGCAGGTGAATTTTTGGACGTACCAGCCACTGTGGCCAGTTGATGAAAAAAGTTTTCTGCCATGGCTGGCTGACTGAACATATTCCAATTATGTGCTGAAAGTGGGCTAATTAGTCCCAAAAGACTAAGTAGTGACATCAAAAGTATATTTTAAGAAGACAAAACAGAAGGGAAGGAGTGTCCTGAGTGTAGAATGGACAGGATGTAGGTAACAGCCGAGTCAGGACAGGCCAATGCATGGGAAGTCTTTGTAAATATATATTAAAATACAGTTCCCAGCAAAGAAATCATCCTGTATGTCACATAGGGTTCATCGGTATGGGTTTTTGAAGGTTGATACTGATATTTTTGGACTGAAGCTGCCGATAGGTTGGATCAAATTACAAGGATTCGGTGTTTCTCCCTGTTTCTCAGTGTTTATCATTCTTGTCAGGGTGGAAAAGCCTCTGAAACAGCATTTAGACCGTCCCGGGACACTAAATAAGGTTTTACCGACTGTTTTTATGCAGCTGTGGTCAGGGAGGAACCTACACTCACTGGCTGATAGCTGATATTGTACCAAAAATGTTTTTCCTAGCATCAAAAGTGAACTCAAATGAAACTTAAAATAATCTAAGTATATTTCAATGAACATGTAATGAACTTATTTTTGTTGGGTACACTATATGAGTCATCAGTCGCATTCATGGTAGCTGGAGCTGGCGTCTAGTCATAGTGCAATCATTTAATCCATATATCATACCCGGAGTGCCACTTTGATGTCTTGCCTACAGAGATAAGCGCTGACTGAGGTTGCATATCAGTGGTGTGTGCAGAGAGCAGAGAGCAGAGAGCAGGCTGTCAGTCAGCCGCTAGCCCCGCCCCCCGCAGAGCCATGCCTGCTGCCTCATGAAAAGGAACTGCGCACCGCCCCGGCAGGACAGAGGGGGCTCTCTGCAGGGCAGAAAACACTGAAATCTGGACTACCGTTAATCACCACCAGCCCTTCGTTTCTACATCCAACCAACAAACATGACAGCGACTATTATTTCTCCTTTCTTCGAATACAGTGAAGTCTCGAACAAGGTAAATAAATAAATAACCTGGAGCCACTCGGCGGACTGAGAGGTTTTTACTGAAGGAAACAGAGCTGCTAACAACATTAGCCTAGCCACGCTTTCCACTGCAAGTTTGATTTGAACTTTTTATGCATAGCCCGTTAGCCACATTTTTGCAGACTAATCTGGTTGTCGTTACGCAAATTATGACCGTCTCTAGGCATGGTTAACGTTAAAGTTGAGCAGCTTTTAAAACTATTAACGTTACAATTATTTCACTGTTAGCTAACTGTTGAGCAAAGCTAGCCGCTGTTGGCGCAAAGTGGCACAATTAGTTTAATTTGAACATGACGCGAACGACTCAGTAGTCGTGTTTTACCCTGTGTTAAGTGTTTTACAATAAGTTAACTGTTAACGTTAGCTAACCTGACAACTTTGCTGCTGCTTCGCTCACTTGCTGCGTGTTTTAATGTTGTTTTAAACTATGTAAAAGCTGCTAATGGTGAGTTAGCGTTAGCCATCCATAACTGCACGTAGCCATCTCATGTTAGTTTACTGACGTTAAGTTACCTACGCTACCTAGGGACTTTATATGGGATTAACTGAAGTCAGGTAACGTTAACATTGCGTTATTGCATTGTGGTCGTTGTAAAGTTGTAAAGTCAGGTTATCAGATTTCGACACATAGTCTTGTCAAGTCAGCTATTTGGTTTTCTATCCGTAACGTTACCTTCAGTAAGCTGCTGTTGTGTATCGTGCATGTATCTCGTTCTTTGAAGTCTGATGGTTAGTCAATAGTTTCCCTGTTAAATCTGACTTATTTTCCGGTTTCAGTAACCCATTCACGTCCTTTACCAGCGACGTTGCTAACCCAGATGCATTTATAAAACTGTGCGATTTTCTACCGAGATATGCGGTTTTGACAATCACCTGTTGCTGCTGATAAAGTGTCTAATCTGCTTGCTTGTCCTTTTCACAAGAAAATGGTGAAAATGTGATTGCGGAGATGTTCATCAAAGAGTGAATAATGAAGTAGCAACATAGATAAGGCAAACTGAGTCATTTCAGCTCAAATACCGATCAAACAAATGTGTCTGCGCTGGACAGACTGTACTCTAAGCTACAGCTCAGATGTATTCAGGCTGAATCCCACATAGACATCCTGTGCAGACTTGCACAGATGGCGACGTTGCCCTCTGGACAGGGAATGTCAGGGAATTTGATCAGTTTACTGGTGAAGTAATGGAAAATCTGGCAGTTTTTAAATGGGTCACTTTATGCAACATAAAATCTGTACCAGGTGATTCCACGCATTCATTGCATTCGGATATATAGTGGCAGTAAGTTGTTTTTTTAAGTATATTTAAGTATTTTGGAAGCTGTGTGAGCTGACAGCCAGCATAAACCTGCCAAAGCTGTTCACATTTTAGGACATTGGAAATACACCACTAAAGTCATGGAATATCCTGGAAAAGTGGTTATATTTCAGTCTTTTCTAACTTTGGCGTTTCTCTTTTTGTAGAACAACAAGATGTTGAACTACAGCAACAACAACAGTCTTGGTGGACCTCACCTGACGTCTGTCCCCTGCTCCAGTGCCAACCTCTCCTCCTGCACCCCCACTGGGTCCCTGCTGGACAGGAAGGTGGTGGGGGCCCCCTCTGCAGGAGGCCTGTTTCAGCGCCGCCACTCAGTCAGCCTCCCCAACGCCAAATTCAACCAGAACCAATTCATCAACAGCCTTAAGACAGATCCCACAATCCTGGTGGGCAACGGCGGCGGCAACAACAAGGAGAACCGTTTCCGTGACCGTTCCTTCTCGGAGACGGGGGAGAGGCTCAGGCCCGGCGGTCAGGCGTGCGTGGGCGGCAGCGGGCAGATCAATTCCAGCCGCTATAAAACGGAGCTGTGCCGGCCTTTTGAGGAGAACGGCACGTGCAAATATGGGGATAAGTGCCAGTTCGCTCACGGGATGCACGAGCTGCGCAGCCTGAGCCGCCACCCCAAATACAAGACTGAGCTGTGCCGCACCTTCCACACCATCGGTTTCTGCCCGTACGGCCCCCGCTGCCACTTCATCCACAACGCCGAGGAGCGCCGCGGGCCGCCTCCCCTCTCCGCCTTCAACAAGCTGGAGCGCCCCCGGCTGCAGCATAGCTTCAGCTTCGCCGGGTTCCCCAGTTCGGGCGGACTGCAGGACAGCCCCACCTCGGTCACCCCTCCGCCTATGTTCTCTACCGAAGACCTGACGGAGTGGCAGAGCAACCCCTTCACCTACTCCAGCCAGGAGCTTGCCAACCTGTTCGGCCCCAGCCTCGGGCCCCTCCCCGCATCGGAGCCCCAGGGCCCGGCCCCTCCCTCCCCCACCGCCCCCTGCTTCTTCCGGCCCACGTCGGAGAGCCCCCCCAGCCCCCCGGACTCCCTGTCCGACCAGGAGGGCTACCAGAGCAGCCTGGGCAGCCAGAGCGGCTCCGAGTCGCCCCTCCTGGACGCCTCGCGCCGCCTCCCCATCTTCAGCAGGCTCTCCATCTCCGACGATTAAGGAGTCTGCAGCCCCGGGCCTGAGATGGAGCGATTGAGAGAGAAAGAGAGGAAGATGGAGATCATTCGCCTCCCCACCACCCTCCTCCTCCTCCTGCTCCTCTTCCTCCTCCTCCTCTCCTGGCCTTGTTTACAGGAGAAGCGGACAGTTGTGTGCATTGTTGTAGCCACTGAGTCAAATCAGAAAACCGGATTGCCTCCTCTCTTTCGAGGATCATAAGCCCTCTCCTTCTCCCTTCACGGACGCCCCATCCCCTCCTCATCCAGATCAATTTGATTCAGGCAACAGATAGTCTTTTGTTCTCCACACTCTGTCTCTCTTAATCACGACGAGCAGTTGGCAAACAAGAATCATATTCCACATCTGTGCCGTACACCAGTGCCATGGCTGACTGAATGTGAATGATTGTGAAAAGTAGCTCAGATATCAGATAAAGAAATTGTTAATATTACCTATCATGGGCAATAAGATTGGCAGTTTGAGCGAGAGTGTGTTTCCAGCACGGGGGGCGACTCTGTGCTGCTCTCAGTCGGTGTGCAGCAGCGCTGCGTCTCTCCGGACGGCCGTCATCACTGCCTGTGCCACAGCCTTACACCTCCCAACCTTTGAAACCCAGAGGCCTGTGACAAATCAGTGCTCCGTTTTTTTAAAAGGATCGCCACCATATGAAATGAACAAGAGAGGTCAGTGTGGACAGTTAAAATAAAAAAAAAAAAGTGCCTTGGTGTTTTTCCCCACGTGAAGCCAAGAAATGGTGGACCACAACTTTTCTTTTCACTTTTAATCCGACCCGATTTCCTGTTCTTTTCACTTGGATTGGTGATTGTTTTTTTTTGTTTTGTTTTTGTTTGTTTTTTTAAATAAGGGGCTAAAACACAGATTGCTTTGCTTCATAGTCAGGTTGGAATGAATAATGGATTATTGGTGGTGCTATGTGCCTTTTTATCATCACAAGCCCAAGGAGCAAGAGGGTTTCGCTGGTCATCAGTTGTGTTGCAAGTTAGCGGGGTGGGGAACACGTTTTTCCTCTATCTTCTACACATTTTTTTTTGTTTGTTTTACCAGCCAAAATGGGTGTTTTGAATGCAAATGATCTTCCATAGGCTTCAAAACCACCTGTCAAGTGGGAGGTAGAATTGACAGACTTCACCAGCAGTTGGCGTGTGTCTGGTGTTGAGTTTCCCACCCTGAACACCGGGTTAGCTGTTCAAACTGAAACGTTTTGGTCATTACAACAGTAGTAGTTGAGTTCAGCGTGTTTCCATCCCCCTTCCCCACCTCTACAAAACCCCCACAGATCAATTCTCTGGCTGAGAGTCTCAGTCCACTGTCTGAAATCAAACGAGCGCGAATGCTCCTGTCGATTACACCTTGTTCAATATTATTATTGTTATTATATTATTATTATTATTATTGTTTAGTTTATTTCGAAAAACCTTCAGAGGAAGGGTTTTGCTTGTCACTGCTTATTTAACTTATCAAAATGTATTTATTGCTGATCTTAAGCATTTTTATTTTGTATTTATCTGGATAATGAAACAATAGAATATATTTTCTTTTATGTTAAATTATGATCTTCCGTATTAATCGCAAGATTGTGAAGACCTGTTTTTTGTTATTTTTTTTTTCACAGTTAATATATTATACTGCAATGACTTTTTTTGTAACTACACTTGATTTATTTTGAAAGTGAATCTTAATTTAAAACAAAAAATGCAAAAGGGTTTTTGCGTTTTTATTTATTGTTTTCTCCTCCCTCATGTTGGACTGCGGTTTCAGGTTCTCTGTTGCTGTCTTGAGGCAGAAACGCACTGGAAGCGTCAGGTGGCCGCGTTTTTTTTTTTTTTTTTTTTTTTTCAAATGTGCCGTTCGTATTCAATGGCCCAACGCGCACTCGAAGCATCAGGCGACGTGCCAGCAGGGCTCAAATTAAATTTTTTGTTGAGGTTTCTGGAACTGCCATGGCCATTGACATATTTCAAGGCAAAAGGACTTCGAAAGCTAATACAGTGACTGCAAACTAAGCAGGTAATTAAGCTAGCTGCATACAACAGTTCAATGTATGGACAAAATATGAATGCTGTGTAGTCTAGTCGGTATAGTGACGTTACCCGTTGCGTCGGTGAAATGATGGTGCCAGTGCTTCACGCAGGGTTCCTACACAAGTCGGGGAAAACTTATGGGAAAAATAATTTGGTAATTTCCAGGTCTTTGCACAAAAAAAGTATGGGAAAAATATTGTTTCACTGCCCCGATAAACACGCAACTACACATTTTCTGTAGTTTTAGACCCCAGTCCGCTCACGTATTCTGATATTTGTCGCTGTGAAGAATAACCCTCTATAGAGTGGCAGAATTAGGGGGCGAGAAGATGATCCGCATAAATCAAATTCAGATGAATCATTACGGTGTGGGAAAACTGTGATTTTTTTTTTTTGAAAGTGAAACCGTAGGAGCCCCGTTCACGTCTCCCGCCTGCGTCGCACCGTAGAAACGTCAAATCGGGGAGGAGTATCGAATGACGAGCGTTAATTATCGCTTCCAGTGCGTTCAGGCCTCTAATCCCTGCTCCAGTTCTGGGCAGCAGCTTATCTCATCCTCTAGAATGTAGACTGGCTCGGGTAACAGTCCTGTCCTCGTTGTTTCAATGTCTTTTTACTGGGATGAATTCTCATTCGATCATCAAAGTCACCCCGAATCGGCGTCAGTCTTGCTGTAAATGACAAAACAAGACATTTTAAGCTCTTATTTGAAATGATAATGGAAGCTTGCCTGTTCCACAATACCACGCACACACTTATTAGCACTTTTAGTCATCAAAGTAGATGATGTGTTAAGGTTATTTTTTTTGACCACTTTTTTTTTTTTTTTTTTTTCCCATGAAGTGCCTATGAATACATTCCAGGTTTCCCCAAATGTCGTGCCTTCATATTTTTGTATAACACAGAGCAGATAAAAGCCTAAAACGTATTCTTGTAGGTTAACAGGATTGACACACGAAAAGCAACTGTTGAATGTATTCTCTAGCAGCCGTTGCTATTCACTACAGTAATTACTTTGTTCATGTATTTTTTTTTGTAATGACAGATTGCAGTTTAAACCAATAAAACCCATATTTCTATTGAATGTGTGACTTGCTGTTTGTGAAGAAAGCCGCTGTCGATCACAGCTGAGTTTTTAGTACTCGCCCATTCCTCCTAAGGGGAAAAGCTATGAGGAAATCCACAAGTCAAACTGGTATTGAACCCCATGGCAACAGACGTTTGTAATTCCTCATAACTTTGATTTATTCTCTTGAAGTAGTGAGTCATGGTGCAAGGCTGAGATTTTATGGTTCCTGCAGGTCAATGGGCAGGACGTGACTAAACACTGACAAGGTTAGGGGTTAAATTCCCTGTTTTCTTCAATAAACTGAGCACTGAAATAACACCGACAGGGTTAGAGGTCCGATTCCCACTGGGGCCGCTCTGCTAAAAATGTAAGCACTCATAGTACCAGAGGTGTGACCAAGTCTAAATGTAGAACAAATCAGAGCAGATCAAGAGTCCAGTATCAATTTAATATCTTAAAGAAAACTAAATATCTAGGACTTCTCAATGCGATATGGTTTTAATAGGATAAAAACTTGGTAAGAGCATCATGAGTTTGATTTCTATAATCAGTTTCAACTTCAATAAATTCAATCATTCCATACAAATTCAGAAAACAGAATTTAAATTCAGTCGTCTGCTGGAACAAATCTCATCACTTTCAATCTAAGTCATTTACACAAACACAAGATCTCAAGTCAAGACTTTAGAAACCTTTTCAAGTCATCAAAGTACAAGTCAGAGTCGAGTCCCAAGTCACCAGAACCCAAGTCAAGTCAAGTCTCGAGTGATTATGTGACTCAAGTCTGCATAGTACAGTAAGGTGCTTTGGATACAAGTGTCCACAAGTTGGCATATGTTAGCTGGTATACATTAATCTTCCACAAGAACAAATCAAAACAAGCAGGAAATAAGCAGGAAAATATGTCCAGGAAAGTAAATTCGACTTGTGTCCTGTCCTTCTGGAGCGCCCCGTGCCTTTGTTCAGGATGGAGTGCTTTCACTCTCTCCGCTGGCCATAATCAAAGAGAGGCACTGAACTTCACTGTGTTTCTCCTCATCTGAAATTCAAGAGCTTTCACCGGCCGTCGCCATGGTTACGGCCAGGCTGGCGTTTCAGTGTTGACTTTCTCCCCGTCCTTCTGGTCCAGCTCTCTCGTTGGGAACGCCCCGTTTCTTCTGATGAATCGCAGGCTCAGCTTATTTGTTATTTCACGCTGGCCGACCCAAATCTCACTTCCTCGCTTAATTTCCCGATTTAAATGCGGCAACTGGAACTTGTCTGTCCACATGTGATTCCCGCACACAGCCGCCCTGCACACATGCATTTCTTCAGATGTCTTCAGTGTGAGGCCGCCTGCAGCGCGGCGCCCCTGGAGCAGTTATGGGTCAGTGCCTTGCTCAAGGGTCTTCAAGAGTGTTGTTTTCTTTGGTCTGAAAAGTGGAAAAGTTGAGTGTTGTTGCATTTTTGTATTTGGTTCATTTAAGTTCACACTGCCCAAGTGCAAGCAAACGAAGGCTTGTAAACAAAAGTCCCATGGATTCACAAGGGGTTTGTTTATTGGGCAGTTTTGGTAGCCAGTTATCCTAAGAGGCTGGAAACAGCTGAATATGAGCATCAGTCCAGACTAACCTTTTGTCTTCAGTTCATTTTGTTCTGCTAGGTTTTCCAAGCAGGAGGAACTGCTGGCTATCAGATGTCAACATCCGCCTCCTTATACCCATAAACCCTTGCATTTTCAGGTCATTTCCTCTAGTTGGTACGATTACTTTCTCACTCCTAATGAACCGCATCACAGTTTGGCTGGAAGACAACCGACCCACGGTCTTTGGTGGAAATGTTCTAACTAAAGGAGTAAACTCTCCACAGTTTGAATAAACCGCTCCAAACATGCTTGCTGTGAACGCACCCTAAGAAGTGCTGGTGAATATAATATCAGCCACCTTTCCCGTCAACAACTGGCAGCTTAAATACACTTTTCAGCTGGGATCCAACCTGCAACCTCTCAGCTGCTAATCAGCCTCTCTACCTCTAGCCCAACCCGCCTCCACTTAATCCAACTCTTATTTCCTCAGAGAAAAGTAGATGAATGGAGGCTCAGCTCCTGAGTAAACAAAACCTTCGAGCAGGGAGTTACTGCTTTCATTGTAGTACACTGACCCATGAACCAAAGAACATCTCTTGTTTTGCTTACTTCCTACCCCATGATCCAGCTAAGAGCCTGTGGACTCACTTCTCTAGACTCGCCGTTTCTTTAACCCTTTGAGATCCTGTGTGGCCGAGCGGTTAGAGCGAGAGGGGTCAGGGGCAGGGCTGTAGTCAAGACCAAAATCGGCGAGACCAAGTCAAATCCAAGGCCAGGTTCAGTCGAGTTCGAGTCAAGACCGTGTCCAAAGGGGGTCAAGACCGAGACCAGAACAAATTGAGTGCAAATTCAACACCAAAATAGGCGATAAACAGTGGATATGTCTTTCCCAATGTAAAAATAAAGCTTAGGGAGTTTCTTAAGGATGAACAGAGATGTAGATCCATCTGCAGGAACTCTAAACATCCAATAAACTAATGGATAGGATTTTGACTAATCAATGCATAGAGGATTAGGACAATTGCAAACGATACACAGGTGTAATTCCTTAAATTGTTTGTAGTGCTGGGGAGAAAATAAACAAGAGTTGGACCAGGTGGGGAAAAACGTGATTGAACAATTTTAGATAGTTTGGAAAAAGTCGAGTCAACATCCGATACAAATCCAAGATGTCCGAAAAGTGATCTCGAGAGCGGACTAAAGCACTTGGATTTGGATACGAGACACCAAATGGGACATGTTACGTTAGAAACTCAACCTACTTCTAATGACGGGAAGACACCATGGAGCAAAACCAGCCTGCCTCACAAAACCAGTCCCAACAGGTGGCTACAGGTGCTGAGCAGCAGGGTGTGAATCTTTTCAAGTTCAGCTCAACCCTCGAGCGCACATTAGCGAGTTCGGTCTCAGAAGGGGGGGGTGGAGGGGGTGGGGGGGGGGGGTGGAGGGGGTGGGGGGGGGGGAGGCGTGGGCCGCGGCGCCTTTAAGCGCTGCTGCAGGGAAGAGAGAAGCGCCGCAGTTGAGCAATACTCTCGCCATCTATCAGCTGTTTTTTTTTCTCCCCCTGCTTGGAAAAAAAAAAAAAAGTGGAGCAAACAGAGGCAGAGGTCCATAGTTCTCTGTACCGAAAACACAGACCTCCCCCATCGGAGCCAAGAGGGATGAGCTAAGAGGACGCATGTTTGAAAGATAGGATGATGAGCATAGGAAAAGTAAATTAGGACGGACGGGGGGAGGACTGGGAGAAGTTTTGTTGTGTGAGAAGAGTAAGGGAAAAAGACTTAAGACTGGAGCACATCCCCTGGTAACACCACACTGCCTGGAACCCGGGCGTCCAGCTGCCAAGATGTAAGATTATAATTGACAAATAACATGATGAAATTTATATTGCCTGTCCAAGAATGTTTCGGAGACTAAATACGCCCCGACTCAGTTTATCCACGGATTAGAGTAAATTACAGTCGATAGCATCGGACTGATGCAACGGCCCCGTCAAGAAAATAAATCAAGCACTTTCCTGAAAGTATAAGTGTTTTCTGTTTGTACTGGTGGCTGTTCAACTTCTGGTGGTCGCTGTTGGGAATTCATAGTTTATAGTTCGTTTTTTTATTTACCACTAAATCACTGGACGTATATTTTAGAGGTACGCTCTAAAAACTATGGGTTCAGCGGTTCCTCTGTGATCCAAAGGGAGACATTAAAGACCTTAGGGTCCCGCAATCGAGGAAATATCCCACAACGGTTCTGTGAGAAAGGATCTTCAAGGAAATTTCTGTGGTTCCCCAATGTTTTGCGATTTTTCCACGAGGGTTCACAGATTGGAATAAATACTAAATGAGAAGATATAAGACTACAATTGGAAAATAGGATGCTTAAGTTCAGCCATGTGGGAGGTAACACTATTAAAATAGACTAAAAAACCTCTTTGTTTGCCCGACAGGACAGTCGACTGTGCACAGTGGCAGAGATGAGCTGAATCTGACAGTGTACCGAGTGTAATCTGCTGTGTGTGTGTGTGTGTGTGTGTGTGTGTGTGTGTATCCTCTGTGTGAGGACTTTGCTCTCTCTCCAGCCCGGGCCTCGTGACCCTGCTCCAATTCCTCACTCATTATTATGACACAGATTTTCCAGACTCGGCCGCTCCAGCCTTCCCTCGCTAATCTAACCTCCAGGAGCCTCGGGGCTCGGTGAGGTCGTGGTAAATAAAAAGGTGGAAGAACCGTGAACTCTGGTCAGCCATCAAACCATAAAACAAACAAACAGCAACATAAACAACAACAAAACCAATTATATTTCCGCATGATTGTTTTATTCTCTTAGAAAGACCATATTTCATTTAACTTACAAAGCCTGAAACAACTAATTATGTCATATTGAATGTGTATAATAAATATTTATACTAGAAAAGGTTGAATAAACAATTTTCCCTTAGTTTAGGTGAGTTTACCCCCCCACTAACATAACATATGCCAACTGGTGGCCACTTTAATCTAAAGTGTCTTAAAGTAGTTTTAGTAGGGAGTTTTAGTTTATTAAACATTTCTCAGAGGCAGAGCTGCTCTGGAGGCAGAAAGAATCTCATTGGTTGAGTTAAACCTCAGTGGGCGGAGCCAAAGAACAACAGTTTTTCAGAGCGCAAGTTAGCTACCTGGCAAACTTGAATGGTAAAGAAGGAAATCTGGTCAAAACATAAAGAAAAAACAAAAATGGCAATTCATTCTTATATTTAATTCATTCATTTTGCTTCAAGAGCAGCTCTGCCTTCAATAAATCTTTGTATAACTAAAACTCCAATTAACCACACAGGGAATTGAACCTGTAACCCTGGCAGTGTTAGTGCCTTGCTCTGATTCTGCAGCCTATCTCCTCACTTCTGACTGGATGCCGTCGCCTTGGTAACAGGTGCAGCCGCGAGGTAAGTAAGTGACGGGTTGGAGATGTGTGGTTTGGCTCTTCTCCGCCTTGTTTTACCCCCCTCACCCCCTCTCTCACCCCCCCCCCAGCACCCTCAGCCTCAGTGTCTCTCAGGAAAGGTGGAGACAGCTGAGACGGCCCATCAGGCAACCTGTGAAAACATGTCAGTCCTGTAACTATAGCTGAGGGAGCGCTGTCTCTCTGTCTGTCTGGCCCCGAGGCTATGAGGCTGTGTGGTGGCAGTGTGTGGGTGTGTGTGTGTGTGTGTGTGTGTGTGTGTTGGGGAGGTGGGTGGCTGTCATGATGCTCTCCCTAAACACACCTCCCTCCCTTCTCTCTATCCTTAAGCACAGCGCTGCTTTCTGCCCCGAACAGCCCAAGACAAGCAGCGCTGTCATCACTCAACACTCATCAGCTTGACAGACACATCAGGTGTGTGTGTGTGTGTGTGTGTGTGTGTGTGTGTGGGCGTTTTCTTTAGAATAACAAATCTAAAATTTGGAAAAACTTTAAATAACCATATCTCTACCTGTGTTTGAGGTGCAACTTAATGATAGTGCGGTATATCTTACACAACAACAAAACTGAGATCTGTAAGGTGTCTGATCACATCAGAAAGGATTAGCGGAGACCTAATCAGTGTGTTGAGTCAGGCTAAAACACAAGCTAAAAGGTCAAGGGATTAGAGAGGGTTAAAACATATGCAATATTCAAAAGTAGGACACCGCAGGGGGGGGAAACCTCCCATGATCCTTTGAGCGGAGTGAAAAGAACGTCTCCGGAACAAACAGCATATGACCAGAAAGAAAAACACACAGGCTTTTGAAAGTGTTTGAATACCTTATTGCTTGCTGCTTTCCCTCCTCTTATTAGCAGCGAGCTGTAAAGCCCCCTATACACACTCACACACACACTCACACACTCACACCACAAGCTGTAAATAAACAGCACCGAGTTGCTTCATGCTCCTTCAAGCGGGCGGACACAGGCAGACTTGTGTGCGTCCACACGTCAGAAACGCAACAACAGAAAAACGAGGAGGAACCACCCGAAATAACACCATTGTTCGGCTAATCAGCCAAACTTCCCCTAAAGGCTCCCGACCATGGGAACAGAAGTCATGGGAACGGGCGTCATGGCAACGGCCTGTCAGGGCCCATTAATGAACTCCGGGATTGATGGGTCTTGTTCAAGCGGCTCGTCAAAATCCTGACAATTAGTAGCTGAGTCAGGCCGCTGTTTGCTTGGTGCCGGTGTGCTGCGCCAGCGAATCCTCCGCTAGCATGAGGTCTGCTGGTGTAAAACCCGTCCAGCCGGCCTCCTCTCCCCTCGCCGCCCCCGGGCCTGTAATCTGCACCGCTGAGCAGCACAGCGCACCTCAGCAATGTTTAACTACAGCTATCACAACACGCTGAACCACTGCACTGTATACACTCTGTCAGGACTGTGCATACCGCCACTTTTTGTGGGAGCCATCTGTGCACACACACACGAGCCCAGTGAAGCTCTGACTGTCTGCTCACAACATGAGCAACAAGTCACCAAGAGTCTGCTCTGTTGATGTAGATGTGAGCGACCTGGGAAACTCGGCTGCCGTGCGGACGCTCAACAAGCTTGTCGGCCGCATCTTTGAACTTTTGTTGGTCATCGATTTCCCCGCTTCCTTGTTTCCCCGCCGATGCGATTCAGTTTCATGAACAGTTCAGCGTGCCGAGTGCAAAATGGACAAGAAGTTGATTCCAGCCTTTAAAAGCTTCCCAGTTCTCTACAACTTTTATTTGAAAGAATACGGGGACAAACATCTCAAAAATGATGTTTGGAGAACAGTTGCTGGTGTCGATGGTAGACTCTGAAGTAAATTTGAGCTTTTTGTCTTTATTTTTCACCAGTGCTACATACTTCCATGTGCTTGTTAGCTATGTTAATTCATTAAAACAGTGTAACGTTATGAAAGGCAATACCAAAGCAGTGACAATGACACGATTTGCCTGTTCAAAACACTGCAGACCGCTACACGGATCCAACCGGAGCCTCTTGCATCACCCACAATCTGCCAGAACAGAGCGACTCATCGACCAAGCTGCTCCGAGAGTGAACGGAGGATTAGTCCGTGAGCTAGGGGGGGTCGGTCCGGCCCGACGGGAGGGCAAGGCAGCAGGGAGACTGTCCCGTAACTGCGAGATCGCAGGATCAATCCCTGAAACAGCCAGTGGGGGTCCATCAACTGCCACACTGACCCGTTCGCTGCTCACTCAGTCTAAGTAGGTCACTGGATCCGCTCGTGTGGACAAGAGCGCCAGCTGAATGCCTAAAAATGATGCCACATGGTGATTCTTTTTTAAGGTTTATGATCTCGCATTTGAAAACGCACGATAGCATCGCAGCAGTCATAGCATTTCATGTGCTATAGTATTAAACCTATTATCATCCCATCATTTCCATTTCATGGTTTTTCAATGTGTTTTGTTTTTTTTTGCACATGAAAAGGTCATCTGTCCAGAAATCATGAAGCCACATGTAACTCTAGAATCAGCGCAGAATCTGATCTCTCTACCAGTCACATTTACATGATGGAGGAAAACTGTGCTGACGGATGCAGAAAACCGACTGTGCTGAAAATGTGACTGAATGCCAGTGCAGCGAATCAGTTTTTCTTGCACTGAATGTGAAGTCCTGTTGTCGCTGCAGCAATGTGAGCGCTGTGCACCCAGTAGGTGCTGTGCTACTGTTCGTTATTGATACGTTCATGCACCCATGTCAACAACTATATTGTACTTGTGAATGATTCTGAGTGATGCTGATGAGATCGCATAATGGGAGGGAATCTGATCTGTTTACCCGTCACGCTGTCATGATGCTGAGGTCAACAGAATTAGACTTTTAACCTCTAATGCTGAAAAAGGGCGAAGTCAGAAGGCCTTTTCAAAATGCCTGCATAACTAAAAAGTATGTTACGATACAATAACGTACGATCAATAAAGTATGATCTGTGTAGTGCCTGTTATAGGGATGGATTCATTAGAGTTTCTTTATCAAGTTTTGCATGAGCTTTCACTTGAGTTACAGACACTGAGGTTACTTTTTTTTTTATAGTTTGATGTATTATTTACAAATGATAAACAAAACACTGGAAAAACAAAATACAAACAGCAACTAAGACAAAAAGGTCAGAGGAGCTTACAAAGACCTCTCAACCCAAAAGAGAAGAAAAGATAAGAAAGATAACAAAATATTACAAAAATTACATCAAAACTCTCCAAAAACAACAAAATGCATAAATAACAAGTAAAAGGAATACAATAAATTAAACAACAGTGTGGTTGTGAAGGGAGTGAACTCAAAAAGAGAAAGACGTGGATTTTTGGGGTCTAAGATAAGACCAATAAGCCATCAACTGAAGGCAGTAAATCTAAAAAAAAAAAAATATATTTCCTTGCATGATTTTTAAAATCTAACAACGCCGTTTTGTACAGAAAGTGAGTCTAGGAAAAGTCTTGGAGGGACATTTTGAAAGCTGAGATATTTCAAATCTAAAACTCAACACAGCCGTCGACAGACAGGAGTTTGGCTTTTCCAGCGTTAACTTTGCTTCCCGTGTCCTTCGCTCCTGCAGGAGAAAGCCAGACGGGACTGTAACTCTTACTCACCCACGCATGAGATGATAAGGAGTTAATACAATACTGACCTGTCTGGCAGCCTGAGCTCAGCCGGTGCCTTTATCACCGCTGTGATTTGTTAACCCATTAGGAGCACACACTGCCGTTTCACAACATTACTTTAAAGGCAGAGAAACACGCAGGAAACGTTCGACGCATTCATTTTCAAACAGGACGACTGTTTTCAAAGGCCCATCCTGGACTAAAACGCCAAGATGGCACCAAGATGTTTAAAGTTTGTGGATCTGCAGTGATTCACCAATTTGAAGTTAAATGACTTCCAAAGGTGATATAATTAGTGTTAGAGCGATAAAGCGATATTCTTATATATGCCGATAATTTTGTACATTAATTCTTCATTTAAAGTTAATGTGTCCCAGTGTTTACCTGCCATTGAACAGGTGTGGTGGGTAGCATGGATTCCAGTGGAGAGTTTTAGTGTCCCATGATGGTCTAAATGGTTTCAGAGGCTTTTCCAACATGACAAGAATAAAAATCTGGGAGAAAGACTGAATAATGGGAAAATTGCAAACATATTGGATATTGGCACAAGATATCATGACCTTCAATGCAGAAATATCACTAGCAGCCTTCCAGATCGAACCCTAGATACGATGACTGCAGACTAAGTGGGTAATTTAGCTGGTAGCATCGTTCAAAGATATGGGCCAAATATGGACACTAAACGGCTCGCTTCAGGTGTGTTCTGGTCTTTATTAACACAATCAATTTTGACGCTGAAGTCAAAATGACCATGGAGGTAAAATAATATCTGCCTCTAACTCAAATGCAGATACATTTGGCTGCAAATGATCCCTCAGTCAGTTTTATAGCCAGTGTAATGGCTTCTATAGTTATTTTAACAGCCGATGCATGGAATCCTTCAACTGAAGTTAAAACATGAAAACCACCAACCGGAGTTGTGAGGTTTTCACCCGACAGCGACAAAAATGGAGGCGGGGCTCCTCGGTCAACCCAACAGAGATGAGTCATCATCATTATCGTTTACAACAACAACAAAGGGAATCTTGATCCAGGCACGTATCACAACGACACACCTTCTCTCTCACATTTTCTTCCTGCGCGCTCTGCACACACACACACACAACTCCCGGAGTCAGAGGAGCGCTTGGCCAGTTGAGTCCATGGATTTGGTCAGGTTGTAGTTGAATCCTGTGCGCACCCTGATTGGCTGGAGGCCCGGGTCCGTGCCCTCGTACAAGGTCTCCTCATTGTCGTTTCCTAGAAAACACAGAGAGAACACAAACAGAGTCAAACACACTGCCACTGATCCGGGTTCCCTTCAGGCGACACAAGAGATGAATTGTGTATCACGTCACACCGATTTCCATTTAGTTATCCTGTCTTTCTGTCTGGGTAGATGTCCAAAAAACCCATTTTTAAAAACCAAATCTTAAAAAGAAGAGCTGAAGACGTTTCACCGCTCATCCAAGAACGTCAGAACTGATGAAGCCTCTTGGATGAGTGGTGAAGCGTCTTCAACTCTTCATTTTAAGTCCAGTAGATTTTGTTTTTAAATTTTTTTGGGGGGATATTCTGTCTTTCTATTCTGTGTTTTTGGGCATCAGGATGGTTTAGTGGTTAGAGAAGCTGTATCATAACCAGGAGATAATCGGCAACTCTGTGTCCTGTCAAACTGAACCCCCATCGGCTCACTTATTGCAAGTCACTGAACAAAAATGTCAGCTAAAAGCTTAAAAGGGGAATGTAAAATGAAGCTTGTGAAGTTTCTACAACTGTACAGTCAAAGAAACCTTTATTAGACCTCTTAACTGTTAGAGAAACTGTGTCACAACTGGGTGATTCGTTCCCTGCAACAAACTGCGTCCATGAGTCCTGTTGAAGACACCAAACCCCGACCTGATCCCACACTGTAAGCCGCTCTGGATAAAAGCATCAGCTAAATGCTTAAACTGTAACTGTAAACGACAACATCCCCCCCCCCCGCCCGCCGCCGCCATCATGCAGAGCCGATACTCCGTGTCCGCAGGCCTGCAGGAAACAGCCTGCCGCTGGTTTGTTTCCATAGATCGCCATATGGGTACGGACCAATGTGGGCTCTTGTTTGAGGTAAACATTTACAAAAATGTTGGTCCAAAACAGACTTTGTAAAACAAAAACAGCCGAAGGAAAATAGGGGACGGATTACTTCCATACCTACTGACGTCATCAGAGGTATTTTTATAACATCTATTTGTTTTGCTGTAATCCATATCCAGTCCTCAAAGGGAAGAGAAGGCGGAGAGAATGGGTTTAAAAACACAGACCGGCTGCAGATCACTTCCAGCCTCAATCTGAAAATGGAAAGACTTCATGGAAAACGTGAAGAGACATGTGAAGGGTCTCATACTAAAACAAGCTGACGTTCATGGCTCAAAATTTGCAAAATACAGATGATTGCATCCTTCGAAACGTAACGTTTCTACAAGCAAAGGCAGTGCCGGCAATGATTTTGTAAAACTGTAACTTTTTTTAAAATGGTGGATGCCTCATTTTGGAATTAAATTCTTTGTGAGCACCAACCAAAACATGCTTATACATTTTGTACCATCAGCACTAAGAGTAAGACATGTGCTTTCATCACGCCGTTTGTGGGATTCTCTGATGAGTTGGAACGTGGTAAAAAACCTAAATATGGTTACATGTAATTATGAATAAGTCCCGCACAAAGACTAAGAGGTGGAGATGGCTGCAAAAACCCAACATGACTCAACGAAGCCGTGTCGCGCTCAAACACTGGGGCCTGATTCACACGGCCCACATCTGAGTTTTGATAACAATAAAACTTAATCTGGAAGATCATCTCTCTTCATAACTGGGCAAAAATCACGGTCGATTGTCTTGAGAACAAAAGCGTTTTGGGTGAAGTCTATCTGAAAAGGAAGAAGGACAATAAACATCCCAGAAGATTTTAGAGTCCCGGGGCCGAGCCTCGGTCGCCACCTGTTACCATGACGTCCCCAGACAGCTGAATCACAGTTCATCCTTCATACAGGGTTAAGGTTTAAGGTTTAATCAAGGTTTTATGCTGACTGGGAGCTTTAGTGCTGTGGAGCAAAAAAAAAAATACAGAACTAGGGTAATTTTGCCCCTTTAAAGAGCCAATTAAGCAGCGGTTTATACCTTAGTATTCACTGGCCTCTCTACAGCAAAAGTTCCATTACGAAATTTCACCTCATTATAATAAGAAAATACCTATTCCACGGAAATCACACCCTGCTGAAGTTGCTAAACTGCAAGGCCCATTTTGGCAGATAACCAAGCATCATTTAGAGGTCCTCTTCTATTCTAAATATCTATTTGGCGGATAAGAGTGACAGTGGCTGTTACATTATGGGATGTACTGTCCCAGCCACTGTGGCTGGTGGACAAAAAAAGTAACTTTCCTGCCCTGGTGAGATTTGACACTTCCCCTGGGAGTTTTTCTAGTACTTAATCTGGGGTCAACTTTTCCCAACTGCCCCATTGTTAAGTAAATATACACTACCAGTCAAAAGTTTGGACACACCACATTTGTCTTTATTTTTTACTATTTTCCACATTTTAGAAGAATAGTAAAGACATCAAAACTATGAAATAACATAAATTGAATCATGCAGTGACCAAAAAAGTGTTAAACAAATCAAAACTATCTTATATTTTAGATTCTTTAAAGTAGCCGCCCTTTGCCTTGATGGAAAGACAAAGGCTTTGGAAAGAAATTCATACATAGGATCAACTTCACTATTTATATTTGTCTAATTTCAAGCATTTAAGCAGAAGCATTTAGATCAAAATTGCTTTAAGAGAATGAACAATATAGTGCATTCAATCAGGTGTGTCCAAACTTTTGACTGGTATTGTGTATGAAAGGGTAGAGAAGTTGTCCCGGGCCAAGCAGAGATAATTTCCTTAAAACACTTCCCTGCTCCTTTACTCGCTTAACTCAGTTCTAATGTTGGACGAAATGTTAATTTGGTTAGTCCCTAAGGGGAACGGAGGAAGGAGCGAGGAAGAGGCCGTTCAGGCCGGTGATAAGGGAAGACTGAGTCTGAAGTCTCAGGCTTCCGGAGACGCTTATTTACTCCGTCCACAACAGCAGTTTCCATGACATCATCGCCACAAGCCCCCGACTTAAGCCGCAAGTACCCGACCCCTGACCCCTGACCTAGAATACTCCGTCGTACAGTACGCCCCCCCCCCCTCCCTCCCTCCGCCTCCGAGCCTAAACCCCCCGAGCCCTCTGGTCTGCAAATACACACCCAGTCTAAAACAAGCAAACAATAAACAGACAATCCCAGCCCGGCGCTCCTCACATGCCGCTAACAGTCCCGCATGTTTCAACCCTCCATTTTTCACCCCTCCGTCTCAAAACAAAGAGTCACGCCGAACCCAAACAGCGGGAAGGACTTTGTGTACAGGAAGCGGCCCTATTCTCCAGCAGCGTGCTAAACCTGCATGTGAAATTAATGTTCCATTTCATTGCCTCTCTGCCTCTCTCAGAGCCAGTTATTACAGCCGCACAGCCAGAAACATACCGCCACGGCTCCCAAATCAAACGAGCTCGATGTGGGTTTTTACACAAACTGTGCTCGTACTGTACTGTACCGACTAGCCCGGGATGAGTCAAAATAATAGTTACGGGGGGGGATTTGCTCATAACGGACAACACAGTAACTTCCTCAGTTTCATAAGAAGCAGCCAAGTCAGCCCAAATGATTTTCCGCCCCTCAAAATGAGGCACCGCAAAGAATACCAGCACCGGATCCTCTCTCTTCCTTGACAAGGACACTGAGAGGAAGCAAGGGGGGTATTAGGAGTAAAGAGAAAGGCATTCACAGTGCTTGGGACTGTCTGTGTGTATGGATGTATGTATGTATGTGTATCTTCGTATGCGTGTCTGCAGCTGTATCTGTGTGTGTGGGAGGGGTGAGAGATGAGTGATAGGGCAAAGTCCATGTCAGCGATCCTGGACGGGAAACAGGAGCCCGGGTCTTGTATCGAGCCCCCCCCCCCCCGGCCTCCCCGCCTTTGATTTCTGACCCTCAGACGGAGACAGTGGGGACGGAGGGGGGGGGGGAGAAGATAAAGGCCGTCTCGAAATGAGCACCTTGGTGAAACCTGCCGCTGTATTAAGTAACACCGGGGGCCCTCCTGCTGGACTCGGGCCAAACCGACAGCCCTTTTTTTTTTTTTTTTTTACAGCACTTCATTCCAGTGTAATTGGGAATTTGTTTCTTCGCACTTCCCTCTGAGCTGCCTCAACGCAGCAGGCGGAGGGTTCAGCGTCAGCGTCTGACAAGGATAGACACGTTTGTCGTTGCGGGAGTCGAACCTCTGCCCCGTGGTACTCTGTATCGCCGACTGATATAACACAAAGTTTTACATTTGCTGTTCCAAACACCTGGTGTCTGGTAGGGCTTTATCCCGCGAAAAATCCTCTGACGCACAGCGAGTGATGCGTTTCCGGTTTGTTTGGAATAAACAGAAGAAGAAGAACTGGGTAGTTAGCGTGAGCAGCGATAGCCACCATGGCTGAACAGACGAAGAAAAGAGAAACTCAAACTGCATCGACAGAAAATCCAAGCCCCGCCCACACTGTTTGATTGACAGGTGATCTCTGGGAAGTGCAGTGCAGAAACACCACAGTGGAGGCTGAGGGACAGAGATGTCACCAAGATTAAAAAATGAGAATCTCGCAGATTAGCAGTTAAATTCAGATTCAGTGTCTGGGCTTCCCTTTGGAAAGGATGTCGTTATGGACCCAAGGGGGCAGCGGGGTCCTAAGAAGACCCTTGTTTTTTTGGCATTTTGCCCTTTATTTGATAGTTTCCAGTAGAGAGGGACAGACAGGAAAGATTGGGAGAAAGGGGGGTGACATGCGACGAAGCTCCCAGGCCCGATTTCATACCCAGGACGTCCCAGATACACGGTATGAACCTTTGTGACATCTCACCCACACAGTTTCTATTTCTTCTCTCCCTTTTTTCTCCTCTTCTTCAGCCTTTTTATCATTTGTATGTGTAAATAAACTAAACCTAAAGGGAACAGCTGGGGTCCTAAAGGGCCGTCCTAAAGGCTTTACGGGAATAGTTTGGGAGTGAGAGAGAGTAGGGGAGTCGGGGCGAAGGCGACAGGGTGAGAGCGCCTTACAATGCAACACCCACTACTGCACTCAGACCCGTTTGAAGTCTTACATAATCGTCCTAATTAGCCCCCTTCTCTCACAGGCCCCGGCCCAACACAAACCTCACCAATAATCAAATCAAACTGCCAAATTACAGAGGAGCCCCATTACCGCTCCGCACGCAGTTCAGCCTCTCAGCAGTTCGGTCATGGGAGCTTGGCCCCGGCTGGCTGCGCGGCCCCGGCAGCTAAAGGCTTCCAGATCCTGCTTCTGATTGCTAATAATGAGTCAGTGTGTGTCAGCATGTGTGTGTGAGAGTGTGTACGCTTGCATCCAAGAGTCTCTCTCCTCTGTACTGTGGTTCTGCCCCCCCCTCCACCTCCCCCAACCCCAACCCACCCTCCCTCCCCTTCCTTCACCCCGTTCCCTTCCTCGCCCTGCTGGAAACACTGAGTCAACCAAGGCCTTTTGTTTCATGTTTATCTACACGCCTCTAACAGGAGGATTCGGACAGCGCCGGGCATGGAGGAACCCTCGACTCTCCACTCCCACTGTCTGTCATTACGAGTGAACCGCAGAGAGACTGAAGATAAGAGAGTGCTGCTGATAAACCCATGAAATGTAAAGCTAAAACATGCAACTTTTCACCTTTTCACCCCCTCAGTTGGTCAAGTTCACTCCAACACTTGTAACTCCCTGCATACTCGATGCTAAAGAAGCACCTCACCTCCCCCTTCCCATATGTTCCTCCTCTCCTCGCTCTAATATGTATATCTTTTCTTAGCTTTTATTTCTTTCTTCTCTCTTGCCTGATCATTCTAGGGAAACAGCATTATGGCTCTAACCCTTGTGCCTCCTCCTTACTATTAGATAGGAATTGAAGCTAATTCTACAGGTTTATTCAATGTAAGTTGCCCTGGAAAAGAGTGTCAGCTAAATGCCTAAAACGTAAACGTAAAGTTCCCTGCTTGTAGGCGAACACGAGCCGAGTTTTGACATGAACTTTCTGCGCCGTGCGCTGCTCCGCATGAGGACTCGTGGCGATGAGCAGATGTTATCGTTGCGTGCCGGAGCGGACGGCGGCTCGGCGTAAACCGGGCTCATCTGATCTAAATTGCAGCCCCGGCTGATTGAGCCAAAATGATACTGCGCTGATTCACGGACGCTTCATTTCCTCCTGCCCCAAACACCGTGCCTAAATATGGAGAGGACAGAACGCCATGTTGTGTAATTCCTTATATAACCGGGGCGTTGAGGAGATCACCAATATGGTTTTGTTTGACAGTCTGGTGATTAGCGAGTTTGGCGAAGACGTTCTGCTTTTTAAACTGACACACATTCACAGCCTCCGTCATCACTCCGCCTCCGAGGCCACGAGAGAGGACTGGACCCAGAGTGTGATGCTGCTGTCAAACAAAAAATCTTTTTCTCATATAAATAAATGTCAGTACTTTTTTGCATCAGTTGATCCCTCTTGGATTTGTTCTGCTGTTTTAAATCAGTGTGCGAGTTCTTGTTCTTTTCTTGTATGATTGTTGAACCCAAGCAGCCGAGACAAACAACCTGAATCATAGTTTTCCTTGGAATGCAAATTTGCTCTCTCAGAAAGTACATTATTACAGAAATAAGTAGAAGAATGCATATTTACTCACCGACATTCTCACATTTTCGAAATTCTGCAGTGGGGTTTTGACAAGTCAGGAAGTCAATGAATAAAAGACCATGTGGGTCAAAGCTTTCAATTCAAATATGAACAAAAAAAAAAACACACCAAAACTGCAGTTACTGTACGTGTTTTTTCCGCGACCGCAGCACATTGCCTAACATAACCTCTACCCGCCGTGACCGGGTGGGCAGAGACGATGGATTTTAACACCGTTCTCCATAAACCGGGTTTTCAGCTGGCTCCTGGCCCGGGTCCAGGTGTGAGTCATGTTTTCGCGGAGTAGGTGGCACATTTATTTTTCTTTAACTGCTTCGGTTATTAGTGTGTACATGCATGTGATGCCCTTGGCAGTCAGTACATGAGCAGTACGTGCCGGGGCTCGTAGGGATGGTGGAGGTGGGGGGGGGGTGGAGGTGGAGAGAGGGGGGGGAGGTGGAGGGAGGGGGGGCTGCAGCTGGGATAGCGTGAGTCACGGAGGCCTGTACTGGAAAAAAAGGGATCAGGGTTTCACCTCCACATGTGCTTTCACACACCCGCTGTCACTCAGGTATTATATACTCCTCACAGATGTGTGTGTGTGTGTGTGTGTGTGTGCGTGCGTGGACACAGAAAAACACTGACAAAATGCCAAGACTTGCTTACGGCTTAACACTCGGGAAGGAGGAGCGCTCATTTCGGTTACCGGTGTATTTTACTTTTACAACTTTATGTGTTTATCATGGACCTCGGTTTCTCTTCCATTTCACGTCATGCACACACACACACACACACACACACACACACACACTATTCTAAGTGGATGTGTGGTGGGAATACTGAGCAGCAGCTGGACCGAGACAGGGGGAGAGAAGTAGCTAGCGGTGTGCGATGGAGGAAAAACACTCCTTCACACTAGTGAACTCTCACACCACAGTAACAGTCGGTGAGCAGCATGTGAGAGGTCACACAGCCCGGCTATAAAACCTTCCAACTGTAAGCAGACGTAAGCAGCCACACACACACACACACACACAGTATGCACAGGCTACAGTAAACTATGCTGTAAAGGGATTTGTCTCAGCTGCTCTCAGGAAACGCTTGGTTTCAGTCTACAAGCCACACACATTATGACTAGATAGTCCTCTCTGCTACTATCATCTACACTGCATATTAACAAGTCATTTAGTCTATTATTGAGCCCTAAAATCATAATTTTCATAAAATAAGTGAAAAAATCTGCCAATGGGGTTAGATAATTTCACTTGTTTCCAATACAAATCAACTTGTTTCAAGAGTTTTGTAGAGCCAAGGGACATTTTCTTGATAGCAGTGCAGTGATCTGCCTTATTCTGACTTGTTTCAAGACACTGACACTCATTTCTATAAAGTTCCTGGAAGTGGAAGTGAAGCTGCTGAGTTATCTCACCTCACTGGCAGCATTGTTCTCTTGTTTTAAGAAAAAATAAGATTTGAAGGCTGAATATGAGACTAAATGACTTGTTAAGATGGATGTTTTTTTTTTGCAGTGTAGTGGTACATAATTCCCTTTCTCTCCACACTTTGACAAAGTTTTGTCCAATTGTAGTTTACGATCCTGTAGTCTCTCCTTTCAGACTGGCTCTTATCTCTTCCCCTTGCACTTCTCTATCTTAAATGATCTTTCTAGAAATAGCAATATCTGCTGCCTGTGGCTTTGACCCTTGCACTCTTTGCAACCGACTGCTTATGTTGGCGATCTGAGATTTTAAGCTTCCTCTACTGTTGTGCTTACTGTAAGTTTCTCTAGATTCCTAAAATGTAAATGTCTCTCAGACTGAACTGCAAGTGACACTCGGAGAGCAGAAAGTCCGGCAGATTCTTTGCGCCGCCAGGGGGGTCGGAGAAGATTTTACGCTTTCGTCTCATTTCCTGTCACCGTTATTTGCTTTTTCTACCCAGATAAAACTCTCGTCCTCGGTACGCGGGCAGCCTCGGACATTTTTCCCAACGCCTCCAGGAAATGAAAAGAAGGCCTTGGAAATATGATCTTTTTTAGAAATGCGAGGAAAACGGAGGGGCGAGGGGACGGCAGGCGCAGATACAGGAGAGAGGGGGGGGGAATACGAGAATGGAAGTCAAACGACGGGGGCAGGATTGAGAGAGGAGGAAAGGAATAAAAAGGAGAGAGAGAAAGAGGGAGGGAGGGGAAAGAGGAGAGGAGGAGGAGGAGGAGGAGGAGGGGAGGGGGGTATTTCTTTACAAGAGCAGCCAGAACAAAGAGGGCTTTGTGTGCAGTGCTGAGAGAGTGAAGTGGAGCCAGGGCTTAGGGAGTGTTTAACAGTGTACACTGACTGCATTCCTGCAATGTGATTACGAGCCGCTTTTAATTTATTCTCCTCCAGGAAACAGACTTAACTCTTCGCTGCCCTCCTCCCTCTCGCCTGCTCTCGTCCTTCCTTCCTCTCTTTCTTAGTCGTCTCTTCTCTCTTTTATCCACGTTCTAACTAATCTCTCTGTCGCTATCCTTCACTTTGAGATTTCAATTCCTTTACTTCACATGCCCCCCACTCCAATAAGTTAACATTTGTTTTAACTGTATGGCAGTACAGATATGCTGTACCATTAGCATCATGCTAATTCAAACTGAGGGGACATATGTCTTCTCAGCTGAAGACTTGACTTGACTTGGGTTCTGGTGACTTGGGACTCGACTCTGACTTGTACTTTGATGACTTGAAAAGGTTTCTAAAGTCTTGACTTGAGATCTTGTGTTTGTGTAAATGACTCAGATTGAAAGTGATGAGATTTGTTCCAGCAGACGACTGAATTTAAATTCTGTTTTCTGAATTTGTATGGAATGATTGAATTTATTGAAGTTGAAACTGATTATAGAAATCAAACTCATGATGCTCTTACCAAGTTTTTATCCTATTAAAACCATATTGCATTGAAAAGTCCTAGATATTTAGTTTTCTTTAAGATATTAAATTGATACTGGACTCTTGATTTGTTCTGACTTGACTTGCTGTTCTACATTTAGACTTGAGACTTGACATTAATGACATGGACTTGACTTTTGGACATTTAGACTTGGGACTGGGACTGACTTGGGACTCGAGCAAAGTTGATTTGGTCACACCTCTGCTTCTCAGATATTTGATAGCAAGATTTTTGTTGCTTTTCATTTGTCACATTAAGTCATTCTAATTGTATAATAGATCATACCTCAATCTACTCCTTTTTGTTCCCTCCTCAAAAAAGCTAGCACCAGCAGAGATAGCTGTATTTCAAAATGGCAAACTGGCAGTAACTCTGTTAATATCTGTACTCTGTCAAATGTTTTGGATGCCCTACGCCCCTGTGTGTGCTGCATGTAACCGCCTCCGCTGAAAAGAGATACATCTAACAGCTGTGTTGCATTACGGCTCACATGAAAACTCAATTCAGAAGACAAACGCAGAGCGCGGCGTTTACTTTCCACTCCTGTGTGAGTCACACAACTCCTATCACTGGAACGCGAGACAGATTAAAAACTGGGAGACTTTTCTAATCTCATTTCCTCGTAAACAACCTTTTGAGTGCGGAGATTAAATTGCCGCAAAAAGTGGAAGAGTGTTACATGTCAAACTAAGTCGATTAACCTGAAAAAACACGTACACTCTTAAAAAGGATGTCATTTTCCAACACTATTTGTTTTTGGCATGAGACAATGGCCATTTGTGTTCGTTTTTAATATGACATACAGTATGTTGGTAGCATACATTGTTGTCAATACGTGTTGTGGGATTAGCATATGTTGCGATGAAAATGCTATGTGTATTGTCCCAACCTAAACACAAAGCTGTGTTCAAAGTGAGAAATCTTTGCTAGTAGTGAAACCGACAGAAACATATTGAGGAAGATGTGTTGTGATGAAAGGGGATAGAGGCACATGAACATCAGTCAACCTACTGTACGTCAAACCCTCCCGGCATACACACACACACACACACAATATATATGTCGAGTCCGGAAACGAGACCCAAAAGACATGTATACAAATCTCCTGCGATTACCCATAATCCCTGTGAGAGGCCACACTTCCTGACAACCGTTTCTACCAAGCACCTCTGGAGGCAGATGGAGGAGAGGGTCGACTACTCATCATAACAAAACACACACTGCTTACAGTATGGAACTATAGGGTCGCAGGCACTTTGGCATTCTGGTCGCCATCTGTGTGTGTGTGTGTGTGTGTGAAGCACTTCCACTACGCTCACATGTACTCTAGAGCTGCAACGATTAATCGTTTAATCGATTAGTTGCCAACTATCAAATTAATCGCCAACTATTTTGATAATCAATTAATCGGTTTGAGTAATTTTTTAAGAAAAATAAGTCAAAATTCTCTGATTCCAGCTTCTTAAATGTGAATATTTTCTGGTTTCTTTACTCCTCTATGACAGTAAACTGAATATCTTTGGGTTGTGGACAAAACAAGACATTTGAGGACGTCATCTTGGGCTTTGGGAAACACTGATCGACATTTTTCACCATTTTCTGACATTTTATAGACCAAACAACTAATCGATTAATCCAGAAAATAATTGACAGATTAATCGACAATGAAAATAATCGTTAGTTGCAGCCCTAATGTACTCCTTACATGCTACTAAATCATCGATATTGCCACCATTTCTATGATTTTGCACAATTTTTGGTACAATTTTAAGAAAGTGGGTATATCTAGACACAACTGGGATTGTAGGGATTCTGGTCGCACTGTGTGTGTGTGTGTGTGTGTGTGTGTGTGTGTGTGTGTGTGTGTATGTTTGTGTGTGCACCTTAGGGTTCCCATCTAAGAAAATATCCCTAAAGGGTTCTTTGGAGAACTTCAATATCTTAGAGGATCATGGAAGTTCTGGAGACCCCTAAAGAGTTAGACTTCATCATCCGTTGAACTGTTTTATGTGTGCTAAAGAGTATCAGAGCTACATCAGGAGTGAATCGAACACTAAGAGAGTGTTTGTGAATTCTAGTTGACCCAGGTCTGGTGTCTCTGCGCTGACGGTAAGGACAGCAAAGACCGGGGGGTTTCACACAGCGCCCCGGGAGACGGAGAAGTGAATCTAGAAGAGGAAGTGAGAGTGTTTACATAGTGCTTCATGCTTACCATGCTGGCTTCATTTCCCCTTTCTGGTGATCTGAATGTTTTGAGTTCAAGTACTGTGCTTAGCTTTCTATTCTGACTGACAGACAGACAGACAGGCAGACAGACAGACAGACGATTGACTACTCTTTGGTTCTCCCCTTCCCAGGTTCAAACATGGAGGACCACACACAGACAGGACGAATGGAAGTCCGTTGGCTTGAGGCAGAAAACTGGAAGCACAAAATACCAGCTAGCTTGTTTATTGACAAGCGGTCTGTTTCATTACTGAGATGGTTCAACAACATTTTGCACCTCATGAGAAAAAACAGATTCCTTGAAGACATCCCTTATGTTAGAAGTTGGTGAAAGTAACGCCACGGTTCATGAACCCTTTTCCTCAGGGAACCATCTTGGGTTTCCCTACAGGAAGAAAAACATCCCTAAAGTGTTCCTTGAAGAACCCCCATATGATGGCGGTTCATGGAAGTTGCATCAGTGTTCATGGTTGCCGTTCCCTAAAAATACCTAAAAGCGCTTTCACTTTTAACATTTCAGGGATTTAGCTGACATGCTTATCCTGAGCAATTTTCAATGAGTGCAACAGTAGACTAAGCTTAAATTCCTAGATCGCCGACATTACAAGCAACCAGTCATAAGGATTTCAAGGGTCAAAGCCACAGCGGCCAAGGCAATTAATGTTACAGCAAGGAAAGGCAGAAAGGGAAGAGAAAAAGGGAGTAGCTACGACTCAACTAAGAGTAAGGAGGGCAAGTGTCAGGGCCATATTCCTGTGACCACAGACGGATCAAGTAAGAGAGAAGTGCTGGGAAAGAAATCAAATAAGAGCAGGAGGAGAGAGAGGTAGAAGGGATTTCTTTTTGAGAGAGAACGAGAGTGAGTAGAGGAGACGGGATAAGAGCTCTGGTCCCCTGCAGCCCCGAGGCCCAGAGAGAGACAGTGGTGCATGATGGATGGTGGTGAGATAGCAGGGCATCTATGGGGTTTCTTCCCCTGCCAAACCCCAACCACAACCACGCTTGGAGAGCCTATTCTTTTGACGGCGCCTTCCCGTAGCCTCGTGAACAACTGCACTGTCACTCGCCCAGCTGTTGAGCATGAAAAGAGAGGGCAGTTGTCGGGGGGAGGGGGAGTAGGGGGAAGTGGAGGGGGGTGAGGGGGGGTAGGAGGGTGGTCTGGGTGGGCGAAGGAGAGAGAGGGCAAGTGAAAGCTGGCCCAGAATAAAATCCCTTCTCAAAGGGATCAAAGCCAGGGCTGGCAATTTAATTCCAACAGGATATTGGTGTTCCCATAGGCTTCCCCTGCTTCCTGCAAACCCCCCCCCCCCCCCAACTCACTACCCCCTCCACCCCTCCTCCTCCTCCTCCTCCTCCTCCACCCACGCTGCCCCCCCCTCCCCTCCCACTCCCTCTGCATCCAGTCTTAAGTCTTGCACAGCGAACAGGGGAACCATTATTCCCTCTTCGGCTGCTCCTCGGCTTACAGCAGGGACTCATGGCAAGCAGAGCCAGGAGGATATGCAGCTAGTCTCTCTCTCTCTCTCTCTCTCTCTCTCTACCTCTCTTTCTATCTCCATCTTCCTATCTCTCTCTCTCTCTCTCTCTCCCTGTCCTAACACTCTGCCCGAAACCTCTCTCTCTCTACAGTTAGAGATTTCTTTATCTCCATCTCTCGCTTTCAGTTTCTCAACACTGCCAGAAACCTCTCTCTACTTATCTTCCTCTCTCTCTCTCTCTCTCTACAGTCAGATTTCTTTATCTCCATCTATCTCTCTCGCTCTCTCTGTCTCTCTACCCAACCAGACCTCTCTCTCCATCTCCTTCCCTATCTTTCCCTCTCTTTTTCTCTCTCTCTACAAAGCCAGACTTCTCTCTATCTTCCTCCCTCTCTTTTTCTCTTCACAGCCCATTTCTCTCCATCTCTGTCTCCTTCCCTCTATCTCTTCCTCTCTGTCTCTAGGAATAAAGCCCAAAGCTGAGGCTTCAATCCCTATCCCAACCCACACTCACACACACACACACGCCAACACTGAGAAAACACACATAGGATGTTTTCCCCTCGTTCTAACAGGTCCCAGATGCGCCTTTAGTATTCAGAGCGGCTCTGTTTTAAGTAAATCTGCAACAAAACCTCGAAATGAATAAACACAACAGGTTGAGTTTAAAAAGAAGGCCGAGACGCCGCAACTCTCCTACTCTCTCACACAGGTTTAAGAGCTGAATCACCTTCCTGGCAGTGGAAATGGGAAATGCTGCTGGTTGACCTGTGAGCGGAGGGGAGGTGTGTGTGTGTGTGTATGTGTGTGTGTGTGTGTGAGATATTGATTATGTTCTATTGTACGGTGTATGCTTTCAAATCCATTATTTTATCGTCTCTACATGGTTTGAATGCGCAGAATGCTGTGTGTTGGTGTTTTTGAAACTTTACATTTGGTATATTGTGTGTGTGTGTGTGTGTGTGTGAGTGTGTGTGCGTGTGTGTGTGTGTGCGTCCAGGGTGTAGAGGGGAAGTGCAGCTTTTGGAACCTGGCAGTGGAAATGGGAATTGCTGCTGGTTGACCTGTGAGATGAGGTGTGTGTGTGTGTGTGCGTGTGTGTGTGTGTGTGTGTGTGTCGGGGGTGTGTGGGGGCTTCCAGAGAGGATGTGGCTTGGCATGTGAGAGTGGAGTGTGTGTCAGCTGCCATGGCTGGAAAGGTCAGGCCACAGGAACACACAGGGCAGCTGTGTGGCGACCCAGAGAGGGAGAAAACAAGAGAGAGAGAGAAAGAGAGGAAGAGAGAGATGAACACGAGTGTGAGAACCTGTGCGTGTGTGTGTTAATTTTCACAGCATTTTATTTAGTCATAGAATTTAGTCATAGTCTTTTGCCAAAAATAGATTTAAATTTAGTCCAATTTTAGTCGGCTAAAATAATTACATTATAGTTTCATACAGTTCAACCTTAGAACAGAAACAAAACGCACCATTATTTTAGTGGAAATTACATTTGCAACATTTAAACATTTTCCTATTTTCCTATTTTTATCTCCTTCTCTTTAGAAAAAACACTGACTTTTTCATTATTGTGATGGTGGAAAAACATCTGCTTCGGTGTGTTTTCATTTTGTCATATTTTCGTCAATACTGGAATGAAATAAAATTATTTCAAATATCACCATGGGACAGAATATTTACTCAAGATAGCTGCAAAAAGCCTTTGTCAACATTTTAGTCATTAATTCTATGACGAGATTAACACTGGTGTGTGTGTGTGTGTGTGTGTGTGTGTGTGTGTGTGTGTGCGCACATACATGACAAACAGAGAGACAGCTAATCCCGGTGAACAGCTGGCCCTATAGAGCCACATCAGGAAGACGGCATCACCGGCCAGTGTAAGACAACTCTAGCACTAATGTTGATGAATAAGCTTGGAGGCAGGGAAAGGACAGCCGGGTCCTGAGCAGGTACAGTACACCAAGTCACTATAGATACACACAAGTGGGAAAAACACCCAACGTCCCAACTCATAGATTCCCCATCCAAACCACTGCAAGCGATCCAAACCTAAACATCATAATTGTATTTCTTGTCAGCCTGTCGTCGTGTTAGCTAGGTCGACTTTTACACCATTTGGCAGTCTCTGCTGTAAACAGCCTGAATTATGGTGAGAATTAATAACTTGTAATGCTAACAGGGAAGGCAGGAAATTACCACCAGCCACCAGCCAAATTCTGGTCAATCCAGGCTGCAAATTTAACTCTGAGAGTGTAAAGATCAACACAGCTCCAGTGTTTATGCGAGTCCACACCCATCACGGTTAATTTAACACTTTTAGACAGTTTTGAACAGCTGCCCCCAGAGCCATATCAGCTCTATGAGTGGACAAAAAACACTCCAATCAACACCTGTCAAGTCCAAATAATTGTCACCGAAAAACCAACACTTATTAATACTAGAAATCTGCTGTGTAGTCTCCTCTAACAGCTACTTTGGTAGGTAACTAACCATCATCTAAGGGGTCCTATCCCATCTTAAAAATCTAGCTGGCTGGTTAAACAGTGTCTGGTGAATTTTGGTGTTCGCTGGTGGATGAAAAAGTCAGTTTCCTGCCGCGCTAGAAGGCATCAACAGAGATTGTTAGCAAGGCTAGGAGTTAGCTGCACCCCACAAAAGTACCCGGTTGGTCTGGGAGGACTGACGGCCACAACAGCAAACAAGCACAGAAAGTCCTGGCGCCAATGTGGAGTCTGGATGCCGAAGTGCGGCTGACCTCAGTGGGATAGTGCTGTCTTCTTCTAAATTACATTTGATAACACTGGACCACACACATTCACCAAAGCCAAGGGGACTGACCGCTCACTATACAGTGTCGCCAATTCCTCAGATACAACTCTAGGTTGCTAAAGTCCTCCATTCTGACCACAGTTTGTCCCACTGGTAGATATCATTTTTTTAACACCCAGTCTTAGTCCTGCGTAGAGGATTGGTGACCCAGACACACTATAAGCCCCTGTGGATATTAGTAAAAGTCACCAGTGTCTGAATTAAAGCTGACTGAAGCATTAAGACTTCCTGTGTGTGTGCTGACCCTGATCAGCCCCGGTCTAAACATCCACCAGAGCCTCTGTGAAAGACTGCGACATGTGACTCAAGTCACATAAGACTTTGGGCAGCAAGGTGGCCTAGTGGTTTCAACCGGAGGATCCTGGTTTAAGCCTCCATGACGGCAAACATTCCCTCTGCTGAAGTGTCTTTGAGCAAGACAGTGAACCCTACCAGCTCCAGGGTTGCTGTTCTGTAGCTGACCTCTGACCTCCTGTGGAGGGGGGCAAGAGGACAATTTCCCGACTGGGATCAATAAAGTACTGTACCACATTCAGATTATTATTTTAAGTACTGTATAGCCATAAAATTTTATTACCGTCATTTAGACTGACATACGGCCTACATTAGGAGGTAAAAAAATGGCTGTGTGTTAGAGGTAAATATGGCCGAGGGTCTGTAAATATGTATCATTGAGCGTTGGCTGAAGTACGATTCCAAAATAAAAGAATGCAGAGGACGTTTACTGGAAGTTTACTTGCCTGACAACCGAGAATGCATCGAAACCCCAAGACTCATTGCGAGAACACCACATCACGTCCATTGAAACAGGTTGAAACAGCTGGGAAAATGAACACCTGTATGTCTTAACTGATTGCGCAACGTCAAACACACAGTCCGTCTCAAACTCTACGGATGCGTTCACTGTGCTCTTGAGAAATTCCTTCTCTCCAGGACAACTGGGGAAGAACGTTTTCCACAAGGACAAGTATCGACTTGGTGTTCTTGGATTTGGTAATCACTTCATCTGTGGCAATCCTGACGCCAAAGAAAGCAATCACCTTAAAGATGTGACAGTTGGCAGAATTCAAGAGTCAAAGTCATTCTCTGTCGTCAGAGGATAAACGAACGGCGTGGGCGACATACCTTCACACAGTCTGCATCCGCCACTGGTACACCAAATAATGACCGTTGGGCTAAATACCCAGCTGCTTGACTTTCAGTAAATTACACAGAATGGTTGCCAGATCTGCTCATGTTTCACCGTATTCAAGACAGGGAGAAAGTATGAAAAGTGCTGAATTTCTGTGTGAGCCAAATTAGGACGGAGTTACCTGTCGGTGTCCAACACATGCACAGCAATGGCATCTGCACACAGGTAAGTAAGAAAGTAGGCCGGTACATAGGTGCTTTATCTATCCCAGAGGGAAATTCAACTGTCAAGTCAACATTTGGCACCGTAAGCAACAGAAACAGAAAACAGAAATTCTCTTCTCCAAAGAAAGCCTGTATATAAATCAAGAAAGATATTGCACAAATCTGTGTCCATATATCCCCCTTAATAAATTACATGTCAAGTCAGGTATTGCACACATCCATACTCACATATCCAGTTATATGTAGTATATGAGTAGCAGTCAAGACCGTGTATCACCAAGCCAGGCCTTCATCAGAAACAGGGGAACATCTAGACATCCCAGAGGGAAATTCAACTGTCGAGTCAACATTTGGCACCGTAAGCAACAGAAACAGAAAACAGAAATTCTCTTCTCCGACGAAACACAGTTCATAAATCAAGAAAGAAAGACATTGCTCAAGTCTGTCTCCATATGTCCCCCTTTAAACATTACATCAGTCAAGATGGGTGTTCCACAAATCTATATTCACATATTCATCATAATCACAAGATCGGAAGATCTACCTGGGACAGCATCATGTATCAGACCAGAGATCTGAATATATTGGGTTCCATCCCTGCATTCCAGAGGGTTTGGCACGTCTTCGGCAGTTGCCTGGCAAATTTAATGAAAACCAGAACAAACCTCCACCGCAAGGAGCAAAACTGAGGCGGAGGAGGACTGGGGGGGGGTTGAGGAAGGTAAGATGAAACTATGACTCCGTTCTCACCGCAGGCCGTCATGCTCAATTTTGAATTGCTGCTCATATCTGATTCTTTTGGGATGACTGTTTATTCTAGGATGTGACCCATATCCGATACCAGTATGAACTGACAGTGATGCTGAAAAGACGCGTGCACACAGAAAGATGTCACATTCCTTTTTGTATCCGCGCCTCTCCCGCTTGTTTCAAACACATTTCGGTTACAGTATCTGCCTTCAAGTTTGGACTGAATTGAGGCGTCTCTCAAATACCAATAAAGAGTCAGCTTTGTTTTCTCTCCGTTGTTGTGTCTTGTTGTCCTCCGCGCTAACGCTGAATCAGCTAAGTTACCGTGGCGCCAAAGTGATAACAACTGTCTCAGGTGAATATAAGATTTACTTATTGTCATGGCAACGGTTTGATTTGAGCGTACAAGGCGCATGTAGGCCGCAAGGTTCTAGATCCAATCTGGTAGACTGGTAGCTTTTTTTTGCTCATACTGATTAGAAAACATCAGATCTGTGTCACAAACAAAGCAAAAAATCTGAATTGGGACAGTTTGAGCTGCAGTGTGAGCCTGTATCTCACAAACAATCCTTGGGTAGGAACGTCAGGATCACTGATCAACAAAGTCACAAGCTGTCCTTCTCCCAGAGTTCCTAAATATTTCCATACACCGTTCCCACACCTCTACTTATTTTCATGAATGGATTTGAAGATTTTAGACCATGTTTGATATGATCTATGCTGATAGTGGCCGGGCAATATGACAATGTGACAACAAAAAAACATAATATGTGAAATTACAGTTGGTCTACAGCTATATAACAGTTTTAGTAATGTGTGTGTTGGGACTGAACACCCCAAAACAACATTTTTGAGTAATTTTTTTACACGTTTCAAGTCCTGGAAATAACCAAATTCATATTCCATTCTTGTCCAGAGTTTCCAGACCCTGTTCTCCATCAGGGCTCATGGTTTTGCAATGACTTGCCCAAGTAGATCAGGCTAGCAAAATCAGTATCTTCTGTGAATTTCGGTTTGAAAACACACTTAAACAAAGACGAGTGTCCTTGAATATGACGCCAAAATGCTTTGAGTACAGGTACACACTGAAACAAAGCAGTTTAATCAAGTGTGGCATGTCTCATGAGGCAGAAGGCTGTTTCAGTGTGTACCTACACTCAAAGTAAAAACAAAAAAATTACATCATATTCAAGGACGCTCTTCATCTGCTGAGTCTACTTTTGTACTTTTGCATTTCACTATTTTTTTGTCATATATTTCATTGTTTCAGCTTTTAGTTTTTTCTCTCAAATGCCGTCTTTTACTTCTTCATACTGCTTTTCTTGTTTTTATGTTGAGCTACTGTTCAATGCATGCAAAGAACTTCATGACCTTTTTTTTGAAGACAGCTTCATAAATAAGGTTTGTTATTATAGTCGCATCCATGAAGAGAACTGGCATCAAGAAGCTTTGCTCTTCTTGTCCTTACAGAAAAAGCAGGTAATCCCATTTACATGTAAGGCATTTAGCGGACACTGTTATCCAGAGCAAGTTAAAATGATTGCAACAGTAGAATTAGCCTAGATTCCTAGATTGCCAACATTACAAGCAACCAAGACTAATGAGTGTACGGGTCAAAGCCACAGTAACCATATAATAGATGTAGCAAATATGCCTTTCCCTAGAATTATCATAATGACAGAGCGGTGTTGGGTAAAGAAATAAGAGTCCGACACACATTATACATTTTATTGAACATAGGGACTTGGGGCATTTCTTAATTGAGCCAGAAGATGAATAGAAGTGTGTGTGTGTGTGTGTGTGTGTGGGCTCAGTGTAGGTATATGGATGTGCTATGTGTATTGTTTTTTTCTTTTTCCCTTGTCTCCAGATGTGCAATGTGTTGTTGTGCTGTGCATTGTTTTTTGCTATTATTGAAAAAAATCAATAAACATATGGAAAAAAAAAAAAAAAAAAAAGAGTCCGACACACAGGTTCACAGCCCTTTGTGCTTCGCTTGACGCCCCTTCCATCGCTCTTAGCCGACACAGGCCCTAAACCAGGTGCATGATGGGCAATATAACAATAAAAGTCAAGTGTTTGGACGATTGTAAAAGGCGGCTCGCCCTTTTGTCTGAGGGTGTGACAGCGGAGTGCTCATGTTCAAAGATAGCGAGCACTAACAGGGAAGTCAATTGTGAGGGGGGCTATAGATACAGGTTGGTGATATATGTGTATAAAAAAATCTAAAAGTGCATGTGCAACAAATCCCTGTACCATGCTGTCCTGAGAAGGTGAACTTTGCTGTGTAGGCAAAGTCTTGACTAGGGATTGAATTGCAAGTAATTGTGCATAAATGCAAGTGTCTGAAATAACTTTTTGATTTACCTGCCATGGACTGGTAAACTAAAAAAAAGTTCTACCAAGAATAATTTTACCCTACTCCTTTTCACACTGTGTTCAACTGTATTCTACTGTGTATAATCAGGTACTGTGGGAAACAATCAATGAAGAGGAAAAAAACAGATTTATAGTTTTAATCTAAAACTTGCTCAGTTTTTTGTCTTCATCTTCATTTTGTCCTTTCCGGTGGCCTCACACCTGCTATGTGTCGCCACATGGGAATAAAGTTAAGTTCCATCTAAATAGGCTTGTTAGCCATCCAGGCAGCAGACAAACAGAAGTTTAGATGCTACCGCTTTGTGTAGAGCAGCGTAACAGGCAGCCTTTAATGCAAAGCCATTGTTTACTTTGATTCGATTTGCTCATGGTCAGAGAGAGTGTACGGTGGCCAGCAGGGACAAAGTTTGAGAAGAGGCAAAGACCAAAGACTGTATATAACTGAGGCATTCAAAAGTTATCATCTCAAAAAGTTATCGGCCAATGTAGCGGCAGACAAATTATACTGGCACTTGGCGCTTGGTGGGTGTAAAAGCTTGTAAATGATACACAGTTTGCTGCTTTAACAACATTACTTTTTAGATGAAGTCATTTTTCTCAGTTGCTTACACAGTTACAGCTCTTTGGCTTTGTAGGGCGCCATGTGTGTCAATATGTACTGTGTTACTGCAGAAGCTGTTGGTGTATCTCTGCACCAATACCACTGAGTCAAATTCCTGAACTGTACTTGGCGAACCTCGTGATTCTGATTCTGAAATTCAAGTAATCTATCTACCCTCCACATTTCACCACCACGCCGTGCCAAGCGTGGCTCAGGTCTCGAGTCTACGTCCTCCTGACGTAAGCGAGTCTTAGTCCTCTGCTTAGTCGACCCGTACAGTCAATCCACAGCGGCGTCTCTGGTTACCTGGCTGCACATGTTCCAGCCGTCCACCAGCCAACGGCAACGCGCACATTAAATAACACATCAGGGCGAATACACCGGGGACTCCTGTCCTTCGCCATGTCAACTGAGCTGACGACAATAGTGCGATATGCTGTTTGCTGTGATAAGATTACAAGACAACAGCGACGGGAAGCAGAGGAGAGAGGTCGGGTCTCGCCGGTCTGAATGGAAACGAGGTGAGCAGGATCAGGGTCTATGTGGGTTTTGATCCCCACCTCAGGGCCTGAAGGAGAACACATGTGTATCTCCATGTCCCACTCCATGGACATGAACAGGTCTTATGCAGGTATGAGTATTTGGATACATGCATACACACAAAAACACGGCCATACACAATACTCCGGAACATACATGTACAATAGAGGATGGGGCGGTCACCTACTAAGCAAGATTCCACATTATCATTTACTTATACCTACAGTATACAACGTTTTGCCTTGAGGCAGTAAAGTGTATTGGTAATTCCTCCCCTCATTGCCCTCAATTCAATCCCCAACACACTGATGAGCTGCCTGCTTTGAAGCGACATCTAGCCTGAGGATGAGGTAAAGGTAACCGGCATCCGTAAAGACGCTGAAAACGGTGAATGCAGCCAATCTGCAATTAAAAAAAGCCAATGTTCACTGTGTTTCTGAATGGGTCTCGTCTGATGCACGTTTAGCTTCGACCGTTCTTTCGTTTCTTACCGTTTTCCGCCATTGTTGTGGTTACTATGACTTCCCTGCTCTTGATAGCCACAACCAGCACATCGTTGGCCACGCCCACAGCAAATGGCACACATCCCAAAACGTCCAACATCATTAAAAAGACAATTTCAGGCAAAAGTTTAGAGATATACACAAAGGGTCACAGACTTACACAGACCAATACATCCTATTTTCCTATTTATTTATTACTTTAATGTCAAAAAAGTTGCACATTGCAGCTTTAACTGTATTTCTAATGAGAGAAAAAAGAAAACTTCTGCTCACTTTATAACAAACTATTGACTTTATTTTACCTCCACTGCCTAAGCAAAATTTGTCTGGGTGTGTGGTCATCTCTCTACAGATTAAAACCATTAAAGCACAGTCACTGAATTGGCCCTGCTATGAGAGACATTAATCCAACGCGAGATGAAAACAAGAAAATAAATTATCTAAACATACTGGGAAACTCTCCTGTCATCTTCTCTGTGAGACACCAGGGTTTCCGTGACTCCCATGATGCATCTGTGCCAGCTCTGCTGCGCTGGTTACCACATGGAACACAGTAGGAACTGAGATAGCGCCCGTAGCCTTATACAGTTAGACAGTTGTGCAGTGACAGCACTTTTTCCTTCCGCGTGTTCTGCCAGCTTGGCCACTCCAGGCAGGCCCATAAATAATCCTGAAGGCAATAACAATAAGTGAATTCCCAGGCATGCAGGATCTTGCTAAGGTGCTTTCTCTCTTTCTTTCTCTCTCTCCCTCTCTCTTTTTCTCTCTTCTACTCTGTTCCCTCTCCTGCTCTCCTGCTCTCCCTCTGGCACCGGGCACAGTCTGGTTTCCTTCTCCTTAAGAGAGGAGGCCCTTTCACATCAGTCACAGGCCTCAGTGGGTTAGCAGATCCCACACAAACTTACCTCCTACTTACCTCAGCTTTCCTCTGCCAAGTTCAAAACTCCCTGAAAGCATTAGCACTACATATCATATCTGGGTCAAAGGATTTTATACAGCATTTTAAAATAATTAGCAAATTTGTTTTGACCTGCCTGACGTACCCGTTGGCTGGCGTTTGTTTTGCATAAATTCAGATATTGACGGGGAAGTTGTCAGCCACAGCAAAGCTAAATCTACTTTCAGATACTTTGTTGTGATTATCTAAACTTTCTGGCACTCACCATCTAAAACTCCACCCATATTTCATCCAATTAGGCCAAGACAAACCATAAAAAGTATGTGGAGGTACGAGCCAGGCTTGGCGAAGGCCGACCTACCTCAGCTCCTCTCTGCCAACTTTAAAACTCGCACAGAGAAAGCTTCCTATGATCTTCAGTACCAGATATACAAGACCAAAGTATAAAGTAGCAATTTGGATTATTTTATAGCACTTTTTGCGTCTTTTTTTGCATCTTCATACATTATACAAAATCAACTGTTCAGCTCTAGTAAAAAACATCTACCCAGATAGTTTTAATAGTCTGCTGTTCACTTTAATAGTGCGCCAGCCAGAGTTCTGCACACATGGCTCAAATGTGTTGACACGGAACTATTGATTACAACATTACCACGGAAATCTTCACTGCAACTCTGACTTACTGATGACAAGTCTCTTCAGTATGAAAACATCACACGGAGCCAGATAAAAATGGGACTAAACATCCAGTGTTGTTCACAGATGCAGGATCAAGACAAGGGGAAACTTTTTTACTGTTGAAGCAGCAGAAAATAACAGGATGCAGAATGGAAATATAATTAAGAACAGAGCAAATTGAGGGTATCTGAACATAACGCATTTGCTCCATTCTCATTTATAGTCCATTTCTTGCTGTACCATATAAGTATAATAAAATCCAACGCATTCAATACTTGCTTCACAACATATCGCATTTGCATCCACAATGCAACGATGACATTAATGAACTTCCATCGCATTCGACAGAGTGAGTGTGAGGCTTTAGAAACACCTGCTCTTTCTAGACTGAATCCAGGTGTAAAGCTACGATCCCTTACTGATTCGACCAATTAAATACACTTAAACCATGGAGGGGAGATGCAGATGAAGGAGGGAGACAGGTGCAGATATTTTTAAGCCTTCAGGCAACTGAGAAGTGGATTGTGCAAAAGGGAGAGAGAGACTTACTCTGCGCTTGTAATGTTAGAAATTAAGGAACTGGGGCTTTTTCTACCATTGAACTCATTGTAAATTGCTCTGGATAAGTCCGGTAAATGCCTAAAAATGTAAATGTTTGATCAGACTAATAAAGAATGAGTTTTGCATGATACATTATGTGTGGATTGCTTTTTTAACCTTCTTTTTAACATCAACATAAATCTTTTTAACACGTATTTTCTTCCCTAACTCTTCTCTGTCATACTCGATCATCCTAAAGTCAAAGCAATGTTTTGTTTCTTCTGTTGTCAGGGAGCTGTACGGGTTATTTGTAATGTTGGCGATGGAGGAAATGAAGCTTTTTGTGCTGCTGTACTGCTAAGTTCCTCTGGCTAAGACGGCCGGCTAAATGCCTAAAATGTGAGATGTAAATGTTCTGCATCTGTGAGCTGCTCTGCGGCTCTCTCCAAAACCCCCGGTCACGAACGCTCTCCTGACAAAGACGAAGAGGGGGAAGTTACGTAATGCCGAGGGACAGCGGGTCCCCTAATGGAAGCGATGTGCGCTGGACGGGGATGGTAATGAGATCATTTAATGAGACACCAGAAAGAGAGCCAAGCCTCCGCTAGCTCAGGGTGTCACATTTAACTTTCAGAAAGCAGTTGTCATGGTTTTTGGAGGGGTTGCACCGCAAAAAAAGAACAAAAAAAATCCATCTTGTCAAGTCATTTGTCTTAAAATCTTACTTTTCCTTAAGCAAGTGAAAGGAACTGCATTTGGGGTGAGATAATTTCACTTGTTTCCAAAGCAAATCAACTTGTTTCAAGGATTTTCTTAAATTGTCATTTTCTTGAGGAGTAGTGATGCAGTATTCTTTTCCACTTGTTTTAAGAAAATTTAGATTTTAAAACTGAATATGAGGCTAATTGACATGTCAGGATGACATTTTCTGTAGTGTAGTTACTCTTTTTCCTAATGCACACTCTCCTCTGCTTGTGTAACCATTACAAAAAATACAAATTAAAAAAAAAATAAAGAGCCTAGAAAATGTGGCAGGTTTTTGGACAGCTGAAATGGAACAGCAATGTTTCTTTTCATAATTCAAATCTGTTAATCAAGTGTGACGGAGGGAAACTGGTTTCGAAACCTGATTTGTCTTGACCGTTGTGGTTTTGAATACTATGATGGGAACATTTGGGGTTTTCGTTCCATCATGCGTTGCAAAACCACTCATTGTTATCAGCATTTGGCAACAATCAAGTAGAAGTTGTAGATGGGAACTGAAAACGCTGCACAAGGGCTTCTCATTCCACTGAAATCCCCATTTCCAAAAAGTGATTCCTCAAATGATGATTGTGTTTATTTGAAGATCTTAAGTGGCTCACGGTGTCAGCCGTCTGCATCCATCAAGGTGATGTGGAGCTGGCATCATGGGAAGCTTGCACTGTGAGTGAACTTGTAACGCTGTTATACAATCTGACTCGGTTTGGTCCAAGATGGTGGAACAGCAGTGGATTATGGGATACTGGTTGATTTTGAACCATTCAGTTATTTATTTAAGACGATATGAAGTTATATGCTGCATGTTTATAGCCTACATATGTTCATCTGCTCATTATGCGCTGTTGTTGTGCTTCTGAATCTTTAATAAATATTTAGACTTTGCACAAGTAAGGTGCTTCCAATCCCTTTATTTTGATTAAGACAATAAGAAGTAAAACCTAAAATAGGATGAAAACAATATATTTTAGCAGAATTTTAAAAATTGCAACCTAGATAATCAACTCACTGTTTGCAAAACATTTCATTTGCAAAGACACACCTCCTTCCTGGTTTCCTAGTTTGCATGCATCGCTTAATGAAGCCAATCAAAGATTTTCCAAACTGGTACAAGCTTTAGGTCGGTTTGTCATCTTCTTATATTAAAACCAAAATATTGTGGACAGAAATTAGTTCTACTACAAAGTACAACCTTATCAATCAATATCACTACAATATAGAGGATCCAGACTCTAAAAGTGTTATCATTTTGTCAACCAAAGACTTATAAGTTATTGCCTATTCTACCTCCTATCCTTAAACCAGGTTTTCCTTGCTGTTCTGGGAATTTAAACCAGAAACCTTCCGGTCCCAATCCCAGTTTAACTTGACGTCACTTTGTAAGCAGCGATACTGAACAACAACTTAACAGCTGTTTTTAAAGCGTGCATTTTTGCCTGTGTCATAAAACAGTTATTTGGGGCCTCAGGGACAGCAGGGAGGTCAGAGGGCTCGCTCTAATGAACAGTGACACAGAGCCGGCGGAGTGTACAAGATAAACAGGTTCAACACTGAGAACCGCAGCAGAACCACTGGAACGACTCGGATGGCCCCCAGAGCATCCATTTGCAGGCTTACACAACCCAAAACGTCACCGTACACACACACACACACACATTATTTGGCTTTGATTCGTGTTACCATGTTCCAATTGGATTTTAGGCTTCGGCTTCAAGTGAAAACAGCAGTGAGTTATTGCGCGCAGCTTTTTCAGGGCACGTCTCCGCTGTGGGGACGTGATTATGCAGCGGTCACACAGTACAGATGGAGGCAGGTGGGAGGCTCCTCTTTCACTCGCTCTCTGTCTCCAGTTGACTGGATGTTCGGGAATATTCAGCGGCCTTGCCTTTTCCGTGAGAGAGCTCCAAGGTGATGTTTCCATATGGAGATTCATGTGGCCTCGAAGCGGCGCGGCGATAATAAAACACTGCCTGAGAGAGACTGAGAGACTGTGTTACCTCATGGGCTGAGTGCATTACGCAGGTCGATGCCATTGTACATTAGGTGAAGAAGAGGTCGACCGACATGCACAATCAACCTTTTTTAACCGGTGCTCATTTGGATGAAGTTGACTGAGCACATGTGCTCTTTTTCAGAAACACCCTGTTTCACATGCACACAGTTCTGCACACTCACACCTGGAAGCAGGGCGGAAAGATACTGACAAAAAATCCAATTGCGATTATTTGACAGAATGTTGCAATTGCGATTTAAACTGCGATTCGTATCATCACAAGTTTTTCTTGTCAACATTTTCTAGAACTTTAAAATTGTTTAAAGAGAAGTCAATTGTTAAAAAAAAAAAGAATAGATGTAATTGTGCAGGATTTAGGAGTAATGAAAGGTTTTCACCAATATTGTACTTGATTCATCGACCAAAGATTACCTGCAGCTCTAAAACACCTTGTTTAAAAATTCAGTTTGGACGCTCCTCTCTCTCTTAAGCAATTAATTACAGCCTCTGCGAGTTGGAAATTACACAAGTTCATATTGCGATTTATTAATTGTTCAGCTCTACCTGGGAGCTGCCCAGTTTCTTTTTCCCCAACCACATTTCCCCAGCTGGTCCGCGGATTCAAAATGGCGACCTGCCAATCACAAGCCTGCTTTTCAAACCTCTAAGCCACTACCACCTCCCCTGGGTATTTGGCAAGTCAGCCACGGTTCTCTATGAGTATGGAGAGTCATTATTAGTCATTTTGAAGCCACATAAAACGCTGATAGTCTGAAGTCTGTCACTGGTCTGACAGAATTAGGCAGGTTGGACGTTGGTTGAAAAAGAGGTCAACCAAAATGTACAATCAAAAAAATATGCTCATTTACTTGGAAGGTCGGCCTAATGAGTGCTTGGAGGGTCATGTGGCCTCAAAATGGCGCAGTGACAATAAAACGTCTGACAGACTGTAACCTCTCATTAGGCCGAGCACATTAGGCAGGTTGACCATGATGTACCTCAGGTGAAGAGGAGGTCAACCAAAAAGTACAATCAAAGAACTAAATGCTCACTTGGTTGGCAGGTCAGCATTATGAAGATTCATGCGGCCTGAAGACAGAGTAGTAATAACAAAACGCTGCCCGGCAGGCTGTTTTCTCCCACTGGACTAAGCGCATTAGGCAAGTTGACCCTGAACTTATTTAATTGGCAGGTCAGCCATGGCACTGAGCATGGGGAATGACCTTTGGTCTATGCTTAAGACTAAAGATGATCTGGCTTTTTCCATCAGGACCACAAGGTTTGCAACGACCTGCCTGAAGAGCTTAGCCTAGTAGAATCAGTATTGAATTTTAAATCACTTCTTAAAATCTATTTTTATAGATTTACTTTCATGTGACGTATTTTATACCATATTGTTTTTACCCTCTAGTCTCTTCTTTTCATCTTTTGGTGCCTTGTTGTTTGTATGTGTTTGTTTTTAATTGACCGTTAAATCACTTTGTATAGCAAAAACTGCTATGCAAATACAGTTTACCACCCATGCGGCCTCGAAATGACACACTAACAATGAAATGCTGATACTTTAACTTTAGTTTTATTAGGTTGGCCCAATCTGTCGCTGCTTTTAGACCCGTCTTAAAACCTATTTTTAAACCTATTTTTTTTATTACATTGGTTTGTATGCCTCTATGTGTGCCTTCTATTGATTGTGTGCGTGTGTTTGCTCTTTTTTTTTATCTGATCGTCTGTGTTATAGTTGTGTATGTGTATGTGTTTATGTGTGTACATTTCTGTATCTCTGTAAAGTACCTTGGTACATTCTACTATTTATACAATATGTTGTTTTGTAAAGCACTTTGGTACAAACTTGCTTTGTTTTTAAAGCGCTATATAAATAAATTTAAACTCTTGGCAGGCTGATGCTGTTATCCAGCTGCTTAACTAAATGCCCAACACATTCAGTTGCACAGGTCAGCCATGGTAGCGACTGAGTATATGCTGTCTCCTTGGTTACAAGCTTCAGAAACAGACAGATGTTGAAAGGTTCAGACTTTCCACTCACCATTTAGGCAGATGCCCTGCTTCTGAATGGTATAGTTCAGCACTGCAAATGGAGCCACGGGTGACTTGGCTATCAATATCTGAAAAACAGTGAGAGAGGGACAAGACAATGAAAGAAATGTAGAGAGAGAAGGTAAGAGAGACTGTAGAGACATGTAGAGACAGAAAGGCAAAGAGAAAATTAGTAAAAGCAAAGGAGAGGGAAAGAGTCAGAGAGAAGGGAAGACTGAGAGATGGAGTGCGAGACAGGAGGTATGAAAGTTGTTTATCGGTCACATCTTCTATACAAGGATGAACTCAGTTACTCTTCTCAGTTCATTGAGTGAAAGGTTCTGCACCACTGCGACATTGAAAGAGTCATCTTTACACCCCACTTCATCTGAAGAGACTCTCTGCAGCTCTCAGACTGAGCGCGCTCAAGTATCACAGCTATTGTCACACAGTGTCAAACTTGGCTACTGTCAAGTGAAAACACGAGGGTGGCGCACTCTCAAAGGTAAAAGGGCTTGGAGGAACCTTTTCACGGTTCTTCAGATTGCAATTCTAAGGGAACCCAAGATGGTTCCCTGAGGAATCCCTTCATAGAGGGTTCATGAACTGTGGTGGTACTTACATTAACCTCTAACATATGGGGCTTCTTCAAGGGAACCTTTGGGGATATTTTGTCTAGTGAGAAACTCTAAGGCACCTTTTGGCTCCCTTTGGATCTTAGAAGAACTGTAGATGAACCTGTAGTTTTAGGAGTACAGAAGCAGTAACCAACGAAGGGCCAAGCAGCATCGTGGATGCTTTTGAATGTAAACAAATTCATGGCACAAGTGGAGTGCTCTGATACAGGAGATCAACATTGGGAATTAATGTTAACAGTTGAGAAATACACTATTGTAAACCTGTTGAACCACCTCAATAGTGAAACAAACTACTTGTCAGTAAACTTGCTAGCTAATATTTCATGCTTCAGATCTTCTGTTTGCGAGTGCAAAGAATTTTGGGATACATATTCAATGACTTCCTAGTAAAGATCCACCCATGAACCCCTAGTCTTTAGAGTGTATGGCCCATGGCCAGAGCCACACAACGGGTGTAAGGTTACCATAGCTGCCCCTGGGAAGCCATGTATTTGCGTCAAACCACTTGAATAGGCCAACGTTCCCGTATCATTCTCTTTACATCACCTGCCCCAGATTTTATTTCCCGTAATTGTCATCTATGCATTTTGTTTTTGTTAAACTGTTTTCTTCCTTGCCCAGTTTTGCTGTCATTAAGTTTCTGCTATCCGATGCGCTTGTGGTTTTGTCAACTTGATTTTGTTGTTTGTTCTTTTTTGAGCCAAGATGTTTTATAATGCGTTTCTGGGATGCTGCACTCCAACCCCCCTGGACTGTCAAAACCAGCCAAAGAGTTTTGCTGGCAGCTGGCACCGACAAAACTCTATGACCAGGAAATAATTGAGGCAAAAACAGGATGTCTGGAATCCCTGCATAAATTGTTATAAACTGTGCAGAAATAATAAGGGCATCAGTCAGGTGATTCAGTGTTTTGGAAACCTGGCCATTCATGACATTAGGCTGAAACAATATCAGAGTCAAAGCAATGAAGTGAGATTTACTTGGATCACTCTTTTTCCTCCTTTAGATTGACAGAGTGCCTGGTTGTCCCTTTTACTCTTGTGGATCTCAATGAGGTTTGGCTACACGCCTTGCTCACATCTGTACACACTGTCAGTGACGGAGACCTGCAATCATCCTTTCAAATTAAGGATAATTGGCAGACAGTAATGGAATACTGGAGCGGTAATTTTGACTACTATTTTCATAATGAAAAGTTTCATGTTGTTGATAGTGATGATGTTGGTGATAATTATTATCATATGGTTTGCTATTTCAACTTTTCAAGAGGGGCCATCGTTCCAACATGTATCCATTTCATTTTATGGGAGTTTTCTTTCTAACTACACCATAAATAGCCAACATGGTTTCCTCCATGTAGTCACATATTCATGTTGGATTAGAGCAAGTGGTTTGCTGTGATGCTCTGGGACTAGAGATTAGGTTACAGATGATGGCATGCAAAAATAATGTTTGAAGTTATGAACAAGGTGATAGGCCCAGTATCTACTCTTTAGCTGCAATGAACCCATTCCCAGGCAGATAATGCATGCCCAAGCAGTCCACAGGGCTGCAGTGGAAATGGGGAGGGGGACCTCAGATTAAGAAAAACAACCCCAGCACAGTTAATAGGTTTGCTTTCAGGAGGTGCAGCTCCAATTTGAACATTTATCCCCACTTAGGGCTAACCAGTTACAGATGTCGGCTGTTTCTTGATTAAAGTTAAAAATAAACCCTGAGTGCTATTTCACAGCGGATTAGATTACCTGTGGTCGGTAATAAGTTATTTTGTCTAACCCCCCTGAATTAGGCCAGTGTGAATAATGCAGTCTCAGTTGATTTTCACAGGCATGCGGAGCCATGGGACCGCATGGACCATTCCTCCGAGTTTCAGACCGCTGCAGCCACAATAACATGTCATTACAGTGACAGAGACATGTCTCCATGTGTAAAGCCAATCATGTTTCCTCCTAATGACTTAAAGCTAGAGAAACATTGCAGGGTAATGAGTCTGGGGCATCGTTTTGGGATTTGCTTTTTTTTTTATAATTATCTTGATTTGCAATAAGTACGATTTTACTGTCCCAGTAAAATCTGTTGTTGGATTTCTGCTCCAATTACAGCTCACTCGTCTCTATTGTGAAAATGTGACTATTTCCGTCAATCACAGGCTATCGTAATCTGTCAGACTTGTCAATGTTTTCTTGGTTGCCAATAGAGGTCGATAAAAGTCATAGATTACTGAATTCCCATTTAAAATGTCTTTGAAGTTAGTATACGTTTAGTTTCTATTTATCTTTCTTGTCTGTTTTTATTTTGTTTCAGTTGAAGCCTTAATATATTGTTGGTCAGGGCCAGGAAGTAGCTGTCTGACGGAGGTATTTTATGGTTCCACTGTTAAAAACAAGATGCACAAGCACCTACAGTTGTTGAATTTCTTTTGATTTTGAGGACCATTTTGATCCCAAACTTTTCAACGTATAGTTTTACTAAACCATAATAACTTTTACCTAGGTAGATGGTTTGAGCCAACCGCACAAGACAGAAGAAGACGGGACAGCACAGAACAGGACAGGACAGGATGGGATAGGGCGGGACAGGACAGGACCGGACAGGACAGGACGGGAGAAGACAGGACAGGACAGGATGGGACAGGACAGGATGTGATAGGGCGGGACAGGACAAGACCGGACAGGACAGGACAGGACAGGACAGGACAGGGTGCACACAGCAGTCTCAGTGAACCAGGCCAGCGAGCAGCCGGCGCTGAAGCCTGAACGGACCAGCAGTTGTGGACCGCTGCTTTCCTTTCACGCTGTTTTTCCTTTGGGGAGGATTTGGATCATAAAAACGAGAGCAGAGCTTTTGGGCCTCGGAGGGCTTTGCGGAGTTGCTGTGGAATGCACCGCAGCTCTGAGCCGTGCAGGATGAGACGACAGGGAGGATGGTGGGAGGTAGAGGAGGGGGATACACAGGGTCTGGCTACAATATTTCACCAATAGATAATATAAGCAAGATCATATTTCTGTGGTTTACTGCATGCCTGTGGAAGTCCTAGTGGGCCAATTCTGTACAGATTCACAGAGGCTGTATGAAGAAACAGCTCTTTTCCCATCGTTAGACTGTATGACTGTAATGATATACTACATTTCTGTCCCTAACTTAAGAAACCTAACTCAGCTAACAGTTATACTGAATACTCCAGCGGTCCATTTAATCAACAAAGTTCTCCCTTATTATTGACCCCATCCAAATACATGCAGTCATGCAAACTAAGCTTTAGATCTGGTGTATATCAAAGAAGACCAATGCACACGTGTAAAAACAGCTCTGATGCCAGAGACGTGCTTCTGTTTTTCTGTAAGTCATCCAAAAATGTAAAACAAATATTAAAAACCAACTTACCAACTTGTTAAAAAACTTGAAATACAATCAATCAAATAGCTGTAGGGATGGGATGATCTCACAATACGATTTGATACGCAATATGGGCTTCACGATTCGATACAAACACGATACAATGTAATGAATAAAGGTTCGATGACAACAAAGTATGACTTATGACTTAGAATTATGTTTATTTCTCAGACACAAGTATTTCCAGCAATGACATTGGCTTGCGAAATTGGCTTGTGAAATTGTGATGGTCAAGTCGTCTCATTTGTGATTACAACAGCAGAATAAAATGGAGCTAATATCGTGATTCATTTTTCTGCCCCATGATACGCATTGTCACATTTTTGTATTGCGATATATTGAATTTCGATATATATTCTCCCATCCCTAAATAGCTGACTAATCTAGTAAGAATGGGCACCCATATGATGAATTAATAATACCTAATGTGGTACGATGGGTCATTTGGACAGCCATGGGTGACACCCTATGCTCCCTAGGGGGCCAAGAGGATTAAGTCAAGTCAATATGATAAAACAGCATAATGATTAGAGAGACCGGCCCGCAGCATAAAGGTCACAGGTTCAATCCCCACAAAGCAGCCAAATCTCTACCTGCTCACACATGGTAGGTCACTTTGGGTAAGAGCATCATCTACATGGCTGAAATGTAAATGTACTTTGTACAAGTGCATCCCTCACCTGTCTCTGGTGTTCATCCACATACTGGACAATAAGACGCGTGTTGACACTGTGACTCCACGTGTTCCCCAGCGCCGCCGTCACAAACCCAGAATCCACCTCTCCAGACGGGACGGATCCTGCAACACACATCAGAGGAACATAACACTTTAAGATAATGATCACTAATAAATGGTGAATTAACTATTAACTATCAACCTGTATGATCCTAACCGGTCTGACTTCAAACGCGGACACTCTACCGAGACTGCGCTCTTGTCTGTAGTGGAAACTCTGCGATCAGCTAGAGCTGCCGGTCAGTCCTCTGTTCTAATGTTGCTCGACCTATCGGCTGCCTTTGACACGGTTAACCACCAAATCCTCCTCTCCACACTCGCTGAGCTTGGCTTCTCAGGATCTGCCCTCCGCTGGTTTGAGTCCGACCTCTCAGGGAGATCTTTTGTGTGTCTTGGAGAGGGGAAGTGTCTAAATCCCACTGCTTGTCCACAGGGGTACCTCAAGGGTCAGTGCTTGGACCCCTTCTCTTTTCAATATACACCATCTCACTTGGTGCAGTCATCCGCTCACATGGCTTCTCATACCATTCATATGCTGACGACACCCAGCTCTTCTTATCGTTCCCGCCAGAAGACCCCACAGTCTCGGCACGGATATCGGCATGCCTCGCCGACATCCCGGCATGGATGAAGGAACGCCACCTTCAGCTTAACCTATCAAAGACTGAGCTCCTTGTCATCCCAGCCAGTCCCTCTGTACAACAGATCAGTATCCAGCTCGAATCAGCTCAGCTCATTCCCGCAAAGTCTGCCAGAACCTTGGGTGTCATGATTGATGACCAACTAACCTTTAAGGAGCATGTGGCTTCTGTTGCTCGGTCATGCCGATTTGCCCTGTACAACATCAGGAAGATCAGACCCTACCTGTCTGAGCATGCAGCACAACACCTAGTACAGGCGCTTGTAATATCACGCCTTGACTACTGCAACTCCTTACTGGCAGGGCTCCCGGCATGTACGCTCAAACCTCTGCAGATGATCCAGAACGCGGCGGCGCGTCTGGTCTTCAACCAGCCCAAAACAGCACATGTCACTCCACTGTTCATATCCCTCCACTGGCTCCCAGTTGCTGCCCGCATCAAGTTCAAGTCCTTGATGCTCGCCTACAAAGCAGCAACCAAAACGGCTCCTACCTACCTGAACTCCCTCATTCAGGTCTACGCTCCCTCCCACTCACTACGCTCTGCTAAGGAACGGCGCCTGGTGCTGCCATCACAACAAGGCCCTAAGTCTCTAGCCAGACTCTTCTTCTGTGGTTCCTCGGTGGTGGAACGAGTTACCAAACTCCATTCGATCCGCAGAGTCCCTCTCAATCTTTAAGAAAAGGCTAAAGACCCAGCTCTTTAGCGAACACCTTCTCACCTGATGGACTGTGTAATCTATAAAAACAAAAAAAACAAAAAATTCTTGATCTGCCTCTGTGCATTGCCTCTATGCGCTGCCTCGTAGCACCTATGTCCTGTTGGACCAGAACTTAGCTTTATGGCACTTACTCTCGTTGTTCTCTCCTAACTAGATCCTTGCTTGTGTTGTATTAAAATCTCATATGTACATCGCTTTGGATAAAAGCGTCTGCCAAATGGGAAATTGTAAATTGTAACTATTAGAGGATTAGTTAATTTCTTACATCGTTTACTAATACAGTGTATAAAGTGTTACCAGCTTCTGTTTTAAACTTTATTTACCCGGAAAAGGTTGGCTGAGCATGCATGCTCTTTTTCAGCAGCACCCTGCTTCAAATTCACAGTTTTACACATTAACAACTCGGATTGGCCCAGTACAGCCACCATAGCAGCAACTGCACTGCAAAAATCTCCATCTTAACAAGTCATTTAGTCTATTATTGAGTCCTAGAATCATAATTTTCTTAAAACAAGTGAAGAAATCTGCCAGTGGGGTTAGATAATTTCACTTATTTCCAATGCAAATCAATTTTCTTTTCTTGATCCCAGTGCAGTGATCTGCCTTATTCTGACTTGCTGCAAGATATTCTACAAATACAGATATGCTATAAAATTCCCGAAAAGAGTGAAACTGCATTGGAAGGAAGTGGAGTTATCTCACGTCATTGGCAGAACTGTTCTCTTGTTTTAAGAAAAATAAGATTTGAAGGCTGAATATGAGACTAAATGACTTGTTTTGCGCAGCGTGGGCGTAATGTGCATTATTCAAGGGCACATTGACTGTAGTTGCTATGGGAGGACAGAGTGTTTTTCCCTCACTTCTTCTGGCCAGATTTTCCCAGCTGGTCCAACACATACATTTCTAGTCACAAGCCCTCTGCTCTAACCTTTAGGTACCCACTGCCACTGTATCTGCGTGCTGAACTCTTTGTGCTGTGTCATGAGTGAAAACAGCCCGCGGCTCATCACAGGGTTCAAAGTCGCCAAACAACAACAACTACAGCTGTGTGACTGTATTGTCCTGCGCACTTTAATGAGCCTTGACCAGAACAAAACACGGCCCTAACTAGCCGTCTAGCACCTGATACTCTTATCAGCTCCAGCTGCCTTGATGTGACTATGACTCCCGCTGTTCCCATGACATCAATAAACCCTGGATGGGAGTGCTGAAGGATGAGACCTGACATGCAGATTTTTTAAACCTTTTATTTTTCCAGATAAGATTCTGCTCAGCACGTATGCTTTGTTTTTCCAGCAACGCCTTGTTTCATAGTCATAGTTACACTTATTCTCACCTGGGAGCTTCCCAGTACAACCACAGACAGTACTTTCTTTTGCGGTGAGCAGTAGCTGCTTCTTCTTTTTGAGTGTTTTAAAATGTCAAATATCATGAGGGTTAAGGCTCTATGTCAGGAGGAACAATACCATTAAATGCCACTAAATGATGTGCTATCCATTTGTGTACGTTTGTTGGGACAGGAGATGAAAAGTCACTGTTGAGTTTCACTGTTCACTTCTGTTTGGTTTGGTAGGGAGGTACTGTTGGCCACTGAGCAGCTCAAATGGTTCAGTTTGGGGGGGTTCAGTGCCTTGCTCATGGGCACCTTGTAGCAGGGTAACTGTTGAGGGAGGAGAGAGCTTTACACTTGCTGGAATAAACTTCCAGATGCTCCCACCCCCACCTCTTTTAAAAGTAGGTTCAAAACATTGCTTTTCTCTGTGGCCTTTTGCTGAATCATCTGTATGTAGATGTAATGGTGTTATTATGTTTATTATTATTTATTTATTTTATTTATGTTATATTATTATCCTTACTTACCTATTTTATCTTTCTTTCTTTGTTTCTTTCTTTTTAATGTCATTTTATGAGTTGATAATGTCATTTTGACCTGACAAATTATGTATTTTTTTTGCGTTTTATGTGATTGATTCATTGAATTTCCCTTGTGTATTAAATGTGCTATATAAATAAAGTTTGCCTTGCCTTGCCTTACTCATTCAGGATGGATGGAGGATTTGAACCCGCAACTTTCTGGGCAGAAAGACTTTAGACTGAGTTGTCACAGTAAACACAGGCCCCCGGCCGCTGCCCTCTTCCTTGATGTTTTTTCCATGCGCTAAGCAGGGATTCTGCTTCACGAGTGTCACATCAGCAACTCTGACTTCCTCAAAACATTTCCTGTGGAAATGTGCGCGTGGAGAGAGAGAGAGAGAGAGAGGGCATCACATGACGTGGCCATTGTGTAATCGCAGCGAGGGCAGCTGATTGATTTCAGCAACAGGTTACAGTAAGAGACTAGAGCAACAACAGAGAGGCCATTTTGGTGGACGTTTTAAACTGAATAACCTTACAGTACCATGTTATGCTCTACTCAATGAGATATGATTTGTGTAATGCGAAAAGTATATGTAATATACAAATGTATGATGTTTTTAATCTTTGTAATATTCATATGAAATACTTAATATTTGCTGTCCCTGACTCTTCTTCCAATAATTAATTAAGCAAAGTAGTATGAATTAAGGGTCAAAGTTCACTATTCTTCACATTTAGGGTTGTGAGATGAAAAGACTAGAAAGCAAAATATCTATACAGGACACCACAGAACTAAAACCACTCATTCGTTCATATCAAAAGCAAGGAGAACCATAACTGAAAACGTATGCCACTGATCATGGTGGTTTGAACAGAATCACAGTTTCCTGAGTGTCTGAATTGAGGGGAAGAAGGGAGGGAGGGGGGGCAGAGAGAGAGAGAGAGAGAGAGAGAGAGAGAGAGAGAGAGAGAGAGAAGGCCGGTGGGAAGGAGAGGCAGACTAAACAAACTCCATGTGTGCTTCGGACCTCCCCTCTTTTCCCTGGAGGACTGGTCTGCTATCGGCCTGCCTTCCCCTGCTGGCTCTGCTGATCCTGCCTCCAACACAAACACTGAGACCCTCCTCCTCCTCCTCCTCCTCCTCCTCCTCCTCCATTCACCCCCATCACTCCACCAACCTGACCACCCCCCCACCCCCCACACACACACACACAAACCGCCACTGGTCCATACAGCTAACCACGGCCCATATGATTTCCCACAGCTGGAACAGCAGATATGGTAAAGGGAGGCAGGAACCCAGCCAGGCATGTAAACTGAACCAGTCGACTCTACTGGACGGCTTCCCGAACAACAGTCTGTCCAAAGGCAGCGTCCTATAGTATCAGCACGAGTGCAGAAAAAATGGGATGCAGTAAGATTGCAATGGAGTCTTTGGTGAATGAAATTATCAGCATACTGGCATCGGAAGAAAAGAGCTTTGGACTGGGAAATTCCCGATTTTATACTAGTTGATATTTTATAATGGCCAAAGATTCCTCAGCAGTTTCTGCAGCTTCAAAGGGGCAATAAGAAACACTTTTACGGCCCCGTAGCACACAGTGACCATAATATACGGTATCTGAGGGGTTGATAAGGTTGTTCATCAATACCAATAAAGCAATGATTATCAAGAGCTCAGTGATGAAACGGGCCGCAAAACATTTCAGCTACGAAGGCTAAAAAGTCTCGTTCTCAAGCCCAAAAAAAGCGAATGACAAAGCAGTTTTATTATTCCGGTATTCAGCTTGGTGATATATTAGCTCTTCACCAGACGTTTCTGCTTGATCTCTGCTCTGATTAGCTAGCTTACTTGTCTCTATTGTGAAAAAATATATTGCTTGTGTCCATTACAGGTCATAGTTCACTTAATGGCCCTTTAAGTGGGCCAACTTCCTTCAAAGGACACAATCATTTTTCCTAATTAGCCTCCGAAATAGCCTACAAAGACAGTTTGTTGGACAGAAAAGTTTGTCTGAAAATGTTGGCCTCCAGAGCAACAGTTTGAGACTTCAGCTTAATAAGTGGCCAATGTCAGCAAGCCTGTATTTAGAAAAGATATCGCATTTCTCTTTATAGGAAAGCAAAGATAAAGCGTTATCAGTGACATGTGATAGTGAGCTCCCAGTGAGATGGAGAGGAAGTCGACTCTCATAAACACAACTACATCAGATCTGTCGTTTTCTCCTTTCCTCCACTCTCCCACTTGTTCAACTTTGCCCCAAAACTCATCCTTTCTCAGAATCTGTCTCTCTCTCTCTCTCTTCTGTATTCGCTTCTTCTCGCCTGTTCCTTTTAAAACGCCCGAGAGCTCAGTGCTGCCAGCTCAGAGCATAGAGGTGGATTACGGGAAATGTTTGTCTATCAGCATGTTTGTCTACTGCCATGTAATGTTAGCTACTGTGCAAATCAGATGTGTTCACAACAAGGCAGTGATGGATCAGCTGACCAGATACCATGGTTAGTTAGCTGGCCTGGAAGCTGACATTATCTAAACATCAAATCCATCAGCTGGATCAGTGACAAAATAATCAGTTCCCATTCAAAAACTGCTCTTAAATTAACCATGTGGCTCTGACCCTTGCACTTATTTCTAATGGATGCTTTCAATGTTGGTGATATGCAAATGTAAAGCATGACTCTGGTCGTTTTCAATCTCAAGCTTACTATTCACATCATTCTCCATCATACCGATCGATTCTGACCAAAATCTCATCAATTGCTTCACTATAGAGCTACTAATGTCTAGCTTGCCTGGGTGTGGCTTTCCAATACAGTCCTAATGGATACAAAAATAAAAAATAAAATCGACAGAGACAAATGGAACATGTATATATTTAATTTAGTTTATCCATGACAGCTATGACTATTTATTTTGCACTACTTTACATAGCAGTGCATGTAGAGAGGCAGCCACAGCCAAAGTGCTAAAAAAATGGCCAAGGTAGCATCAAAACTCGAGAAAGAAAGTCATGATTTTCAAACATCTTTTTACCAGTATGTCTCATTACAAAATGAGAAATCGTTGTGTAGAAAAAGACATGCTTTGGGTGCTTTTGTAGTTGATTTTTGGGGCGTCCATCGACCCTACAGGACTGAACTTGGGAGTCTTACACCCAGGCAAGCAAGACACAAGCAGCTCTATAGTGAAGCAGTTGATGAGATTTTGGTCAGAATCGATCGGCATGATGGAAAAAGATAGAGTCCAAGTCAAAAATGGCCGGAGCTAATATTTAAGCTTATTCTACAGTTCACTCATTGCAATTTGCTCTAGATAAGACTGACAGCTAAATGCCTAAAATGTAAATGTAAAATGTAATTGGGGACAAAAAACCTAATCATGCAGATAGAGCAGTGTGAGGGCAAGGAGGTGTGTCTCAGTATGCATGTTTGTGTGTGTGTGTGTGTGTGTGTGTGTGTGTGTATACACAGTGGCTCTCTTATCAGAGGCAGTGCTGAGGAGCCGGAGCGAGGGGCTTGAATCAGTGGAGCCTCTGTCACACACAGTCAATGAAGGAGGCTTGCAGACAAAGAGAGGCTGTCCACAGGGCCGGTGGCAGGTCTCACACCACTGCCCTCCAACTCCCAGATGACCCTGCAGGGGCAGAGGGGCGGGGCGGGGCAGGGGGTGGGTGGGGGTTTGGAGGGGGGGGGAGGATGCTAAACCACAGCGGAAGACTCCGTTTAGCCTCCATTTCTGGTTTACATCCCACCCACAGCTGCCACACACACGCAGTTGTATACACAAATTCTCATTCACACGCACAAAGGAAGGCTTACAACCTCACCTGCACAATGTCTCTCTCTTTATTTCTTATGCTGGTTTATAGGGGTTGAATAAATGAACCTAATTGAAATGGGTTAAATAGGTGAAATCAATTAGGGAATTGCAGTTTTCACTTGGATTCACCCGGTCAGTTTCGTAGAAGACGCAGTTTGTCCTGATGTTTTAAGATCTGAATCAGATAACACCAGTTGAATACATTTGGTTACAGCACATACTGTACAACCTCAGCATCTCGGACAAGACCAAATCACGGTTCAGAGATTACAGAAACAAAAGCAAACCTTCCACTCACTGTCAGTGTTCAGTATAATAACATGAGAGACCTAACCAAGGTAGTAATAGAGCGTTGGAGATTACAAATCATCACAGTCAGTGCAAAACAAAGCAGCTCGTACCAGAGGCCATGTTTACACTGCTGTTTACAACTCCTGCCCTCACACACACACAGAGTCAACAGTAGTTTATTCTTTACTACTCATTTTCTAGAAACTCAGCTCCAAGTTTCCTCGTGACTCCTATCAGAGTACAGCCACACCAACCCCCCTCCCAGCACTCTGCCTTCCACTGTGTTATCTTTCATCATTTTGAGTGTGTATTTTCAATATGCATATTAGAAAATATTCAACCAACTAGACTAAACTAAGCTACACAAAGCAAAGCAGAGATAAGCTAGGCCAAATTAAAACGGACTAAAGCAGTCGAAGCTAAAATAAACTGACCAAAACTTTGCTAAGCTAAACTAAACGTTATGTCCTTCCTTGGGTATTGGGCATTGTGTGAAAGCTGTATAGCCGAAACACGCTCATTTTGATAGCTGAATAAGGATACAGCTGGTTAGTTTTTCCAAGGTGCCGCCTATTCTTCCAGTTCTGGCACGTCTGCTGAGCCTTTTGCACTTCACCCTGTCTTTCTGTTTGCATATCCTCGTCCGCTGCCTGTCCTCGGCTCTCCTGGTGGCTCCGCTGCTGGCAACGGCGGCTCTTGGCACTCGCTGAGCTATTGAGTTTTCACAAAATGAGGTCAGAGGGAGCTTCAGTTTGGACAACTGCAGCTCCGCTAGATTAAACACAGGGATCGAGGCGAACCTCAAAGACACCCAGCGTCTTCCTGCCCTACCACAGAGTGTGAGAGGAAGAGATGTGGAGATGGAGAGCGAGGGGAGAGCCGCTTCTCCTCGGCACCGTTTTATTTTCCTTTCAGAGAGCAAAGAATACTGAAAAAGTGAATAGCTATTACCTTTAAAAAAAAGAAAACTAGGTCATATTTTTCAAATGAGCCTCTGTATTCAGTCAACAGCCAAGATGTGTCTTCATTTTAACAAAATAATACATCATTACAATTTTATTAGTTTGCTCTGGTAACTCCAGGGTTATTTATGCTCAGTACTGGTTTCTCCTTTCAACGACCAAACAACACTGAAGAAGTGAATAGCTATTACCTTATTACAAATACCGAGTCAAATATATCCGATTACTAAATGAGTAACACAAGCAAGTCACGGTATTCAGCCAACAGTCAATATTTGTATTCATATCAACAAACTGATGCATTAGTGTTCAACTAATTTACCCAGGTTAATTCGAGGGCTATTTTCCCTCAATGTTGGTTTCATCTTTCAACTGTCAAAAAACACATATTAACAAAATAACACATAACAAAATATTTATCGCCCTATCACAAGATCGCAGTCATATTTAACCTGTTACTGAATGCTTAATGTCTCCTGGTCTCAGTATTCAGTCAACAGTGAATTTCCGTACTCGCACTGACAGACTGAAGCTCAATTAAAGCAATATAAATTTGCTCAGGTCAGACCAGACGTGATCTTCAAACCAGATCCACGTTGAAGCCAAAGAAGAGTTGCTAATCATTTGAATAAGTTTCCTTTTTTAGATTAGTTTTTGGCATTTCTGCTTTATGGGATAGTCACGGTATAGCGAGACAGGAAAGATGGGAGAGAGGGGGGAATGACATGGGATAAAGGGTTTATCACTTCAGGACAATACCAGAAACTGTCTGGTAAGCTGTCAGTAAAAGGTATCGCTGTCAATCAAAGGTGTTACTGACTTCTGAATACTTTCCTCTGACTGGCTAATCTCTCTTGCACTCATTGTCCCGTCCCGTGTGGAAAACCCCGCTCATCTGGCAAGAACACTAAATCCAACCATTCCTGTTATATTTTAACTTGTCCAGAGTGACGTACGAGTGCAACCAACTCCTCAATTCCTTGATTACCAACATTACAAGCAAGCAATAGTAAGGAGTGCAAGGGTCAGAGTTACATAATGCATCCTCTCACAGCCATATTGAAGGGAGGGAGGAGAGAGGGGGGTGAAGTGCGTTAATCTTTTTCTTCAAACTTACTGCGGCTTTAATTTCTGCAGTTTTTGACCAGCAAGTGATCATTTTGTTTGATACGTCTGCTCAGTTTTGTCACAATTTTGTGTTTAGATAATGTCAGTTTGTTAGTTAGCTAGGTAAGCGTAGTACCTGGTCAGTTAACTACAACTGTGTTATTGTAATCTCATCTGCACAGTAGCTAATGTTATATGGCTAGTATTTGCATCATTAACATTACGTTACTTTGCTAAATGAGCAAAAACTTGATTCCACAACTCCAACCAGCTTGAGAGTTGAGGTTGGCTCCTAGAGTCCCTCCTCGAATCTTCGTATCTGTCGATTCTGCTTTGTCGACCGGTAACTTTTTGTCTGTGTACATAAAATAGGCAGTTGTTCGAGAAGCATCTTGACCAGTCATTTGTGTGAAATACCTTTTGGCCATTCCTCACAAATATGTTACCACAGCTTCACCTACACAGTGTCTCAAATGTCGATTTGAGCAACTCGATTCTAGTCGATTCTAGCAACTCCCACAGTTAGAATCAGTGGGAACCGTCGTGCACCACTACTATTTGGCCTGGATGTGATTCATCTTCATCTTCAACAGGCCTGAGCACAGGACAGCAACAGCCCACCTGAGTGTGTGTGGCCAGATCACCCCCCCCCCCACCCCACCCTTCCCAGGTGAAACCGGACCCGCCCTCCCTCAGACAGGAACAGACAGAGGTCCTTTTCAAAGCCTCGCCCATCGCCCGACGCTCACTGTACCGACATGGGAGCCCCTCGCCGGGAGATTAAGGCTCCAGACGAGGGCCGACGTCGTTCGGGGAAGACGAGACGCGGGGTTCCCTGGTTGAAAACGGAAACCGGCGCTGAAGACAAAGGAGGAGAGAAGAGAGCGAGAGAGACAGAAAGACAGTGAGGGAGAGAGAGAGAGAGAGAGTGAAAGAAGACAGCGAGGACACGGCAGGAGTCGCCGTCAGGGAGATGTGAATCTGATTACATGAGCATAAGGAGGGTGAATCGGATACACGCCCTATTGTTTGACTCTCAGTCACCGTCCACAAACATACACACTGTCCCAGGACAGATGGAGGGAGGAAGGGGGGAGAGAGGGAAAAAGAGAGAGGGGGAGAGAGTATGAAAGAGAGCAGGACCTCTGGGGAAACACTACATCTAAGGGGGAGAAAGAGAAAGTGCAGGACAAATAGATGGAAAGAGCTAAACACAGAGAGAAAATGAAAGAAAAAGTAGGTTCAGACAAAGATGGACATGATCTAAAAAAGATGCTCTTAAATGACAGATAGAAAAAGAGAGAACAAGAGAGTGAAAGAGACAGAGAGAGCTACAAACAAAAGGTATATAGAGCAAAAAACAGAGAAAGAGAAGAGGAGAAAGAGGAGAGAATACAGTTACAGGTCAATATCATGTGTCTGTTAGATAACATAACCGAGCAACCCATATCCCCTTACTTAAAGCTGCGCTCAGCAAGATTTTGATGTAAAAATACACCCATCACCTGTCCTATCAGCCTAAATCACAATAGCAACAGAGGAGAGCGTCCCATCCTCTCTAATTGAGACACTAAAGATTCACCTCGTTTGCCCAAATGATGTGGTATCGGGTTTGGACAATGGCGGGAAATCTTCTCCGCCCACAGAAAGTGACGACTTAAGAGCAAAATACAAAACTGTCTCCTCCACAGCAGCCAGGGAGCGCTCCACCCAGAGAAAGCTGGACTCAAAAACTTTTGCCTCTCTCGTCCTTTTGGCTTCCTTTGGTATAAAGCATCACAAACCGGCCGTGTGAGCAGTTAATGACGTCACCTTAGAGGATTTCTGGGTACTGAAGTTCGGATCGTTTTCAGACAGTTACCATCTCGCCGCCATTTGGAGCCGCCAACGTGCAAAGTTGCCCAGTGCAGCTTTAAAGCTTCAACTACTCAACCGAGACAACCACAGGGCTGTTATGAGAAGACACTTAACCCCTCGCACCCCTTAAATTTCCTCTTACGTAGCTTCAAAGTTAGAAAAAATATTTGTTTTCATACTGTATGACAATGCCACATGTATCTGCTCGTTCCAACGCTTCACTAAAGCTACGGCTGCTTATTCTGAGTGAAATATTCAAACCCAAGGCGCCATTTTTTTTTTATGGCTGCACCATTACGTCAAATGGAAAAAATCTAGATGTTTGTGCACCATTTAATACACACGTCCCTGTAACTGAACATGACACATTTAGTATCTTTGGAAAACTTTGGGATCTCTAATGATGGTACCGTCTGTGGACCAGGCAGGTTAGAAGTGGTTTTAAGGGATAAAGGTTACAGTATATGGGTTAGTAGGGCAGGAACCACATTTTTCCACACATAGGCTGATCGTGACTGGTGGATTCAAAGGGTTACCCACCCATTCCACCCTTTGCATATCATTAAATCTGCATTCAAAGGTTTGTTACAGTGGCAGCCACTGTACAGGTCCTGCTTCATGCATGTATGCTGCATTTAAGTTAGTACTACAGACAGTTTATTCTTGAATATTACAGTGGAACCAGATTAATATATTTAACACAATACTCTTCTGTCTCTCCGCTAACGAATGACTGAAGCACTCCGGTGGTTAATATATTATAATAAAGGTCATTTTCCAAGCAATCCCTCTTGGTGATGGAGCAAAACTGCATCAGTAGCTCAGCAAGCAGGCAGTAAAAAGTGGTGTTAATTTCCCCACCCTTGGAGTTAATAACAGGATGGTTCTTAAAGTTAATGGCTCCAGGCAGATCTGTGTCTCTCAGAGAAGTTACTGGTCGGAAAAAGTTAACATGCTTGGCTGAGTTCTACTGTTCATAGTTTTTTAATTTCACTGATCCCGAGGCAACATTGAGTCACTGCGGCGGCGAAGACTCTAGGTGTAGGTTGGAGAGCTAAAAAGGTCATAAAGGATATGATTATAAAGGTAGTAAAGGATGGAAATAAAATAAAAACTCTACCTTTATTTATATATAAATGAAAGTGGAGGTTTTATCGTGTCTTTATGAGTGTTTTTATGATGCTAATCCTGTTTCTACTGGTTAAAAATGGATTGGTGGCCACTGACAGATTTACAGATTTCTTCATGGAGCGAATTTGCACCATGAAATGTAAACCAGATCAAATCTATACACGAGAGACACTTTTTCAAAATTGCAACTGAGGTGATTAAATGCCCAATTTGTGTTTTCACAGACGTTACGTTTGCATTATACTGCAACATTCTCCCTCTCCATCGAGATTTTTTTTGGCTTCAAAGACACGACTCCTCTTTGGACCCCATGTTTGTGGCAACCAGAGATGCGGTTCAGAAGAACAACATAACACTGTTGTTCTGGCTCTTCTCTGGTCGACCCCGACCCCGAACCCCCAACCCCAAAAACAGCCCTCCATGACAGCACAACTCTCTCACCTCTGTCCCCCACATGAGTCGTGATCTGGTTGGTCAGGACCACCTAGGGAGAAGAAAACAGAGACAAATTCAGATAAGTTGGGTTTGTAAAGCCGTGGTTTGTTGTTGGCTTGCAAGTCATTACTTTTGTTATCCAAAGAAACTCACAGTGAGTGCAACATCACAAGAAACCAATACTAAGAAGGGCAGAGGGTCAGACCCTCAACGCCCAGGCAATATTCCTGTAATCCTAGAATGTATTGACATGTAAGACACAAGTGCTAGGAAAAGATTTAAGAGAAACAAGAGCTATGAAGGCTAGTTATTTCAAGAGAGCGGCTTATAAGAGCGAGTAGAGGAAGAAGTGGGGGGTACTTTTTCACTAAATCTAATGATGAAAGTAAAACTAGATGGTCAGTTTAATCCATCTGGAGAAACTCTAGTGTATGTGCGGTCATTGGGTTACCAAAGGTTCAAGCGGACCCTCTTCTAAGCCTATGATCTTCTACTTATTGGGAAATGTTTTTATTGTTGTTATGTCTAACTTAAATGTACCGCTACTCGCTTGGAAAATAAATTCTTGATTTCTAATGGACTAAGCTGGAAAATAAAACTATCTCGCCTCATATAAAAACTTCGCCTGCTTCTCTCAAATTTTCTCTTTTTTTTTTTACATTTTTTATCCAGGGAAAGTTGACTAAGCATGCACTTTTCCCAGAAATGCTTTTCTCCATATTCATACAATTACACAGATTCACAGAAAGGACTTGCCCAGTACAATCACAGTTTTCTTTCATTGGCCACTAGTTAGGGTTAAATGCCTTGCTCAAGAGCGTTTCAATCACCGTTACTGACGGAAGAGACTGTGTTTCTCATTCACTTTCCCTGCCCCGTTTTCCCAGCCAGGCCAGCGACCTTCTGATCCCAAGGCCGCTTCTCAAACCTTGAGACGACTCCTGCCTACTCCTCTCTTTGATCACCAACATTACAGAGTAACAGTTTCAGGAACAAAGCTGGCCTTGGTCACAAAGGCAACTTACAGCGAGTGATAATAATGTTGCCAATAACAAGAGATAGAAGCTCTGTCTGCTTCACATGAGCAAGCATCATCTAATCAACAGCTACTGCAGCACACTGTGGATTTAAGCATTTGGACTGAAAATGCTACATATATGATAATTTATCAGTCAACTACAGCTGATTAAAGCAAGACCATCAGGATTATTCACTAAGCACAGTAAAGATACAGACTAACAGACCAACGAAGTACTGTTTATCAGCCACAGTCTACAATGAGTGTCTTGATTATGTTGGGACAGTGAAAAACACTCTAAGCAACGACCGCTTATCACCAAAGATGTCGCCAAATTCAAGAAAAACAAGAATCACGCAGATTAACACATTAAAAAGCTACTTTAAAATCAACCATAAACGAAGTACAGCAGATACTGCTCGCATTTCATAAGCAGAGTTGATAGTATTAGCGTGAATATAACTTTCACTACCTTGCACTGCCGACACTGGTGGATTCCAGGATTTTATTATGATGTGATTATTATCTCAAATTTATGACAATAATAGCTGGTATTTTATACATGTCATTCTGTAACCACAAAGCAGAAGTATTGAATGAATTGGAAATGTGTGAAATAAGTTCTGTACATGGACACTGTAGTGCAGACATGTGATTGCTGTAACTACACCAGGCGATAATACACAGGATGGACAAGACAGTAACAGTAGTGGGGGGAGATTCTCATAAACTCATTCTATGCTACAATGTCCTGTTTTAAAACCACAAAACAGACAGATGAAACCCTGTATCTCTTGTGGGCTTGTTTGCTCGCGTGCATTATAATAAAACCTCAGTGATTTGAAACTCTGCGTATTTCCAGGCCTGTCTGGTGGTGTGTTTTTTTTTGCCAAAACAGCCCTATCATAGCATTGCTGTCATCAAAAAATGCAGCTAAAACGATAGCAACTCATAATTTAGAAAGGAATCTCCAGGATGAGACAGTTTGCGGTGCATCATACCGGCGTACCGAGCTGATTACACCTGGATCATATGCCTCCACCTGACCCCATTCTCTGGTTTTGAGCTACTTATTCTGGACTCCCCCTAATCCATACAGTAGCTTAAAATAAATAATTCAACACTGCTTCTACGCCTTGGAAGCAACATATAGGTTAGAGCAGTGGTTCTCAACCTGGGGACTCGCGAGATAATTTTTGGGAGGATCCCGAGATGATTTATGGGAGAGGAAAAAGGCATATTTCAACTATACAAATGAATTATCAAGTCTATTTTTTCAGATTTTTCTCAAATTTCTGCTTTTTTTCCTTGTGAAATACTGAATGGTTTCCAGCCTCTTGGCCTCCTCTGATAATATAAATCAAATCAAAGAACCTGATAAGGGAAAATCATTCTTTGGTTGAACTCTCCGTTTTAAGGAGTCACGAGCCAAAAAGGTTGAGAACCACTGGGTTAGAGAAGCAGGCGTATGTGCAGAAGGTGGCCAGTTCAAATCTCCAGACTTACTGGGGAAATCTGGGCGCAGAAAGTGAACAAGTAACTGGTTCCCCTCCCGCAAAAACGACCACCACGGTGCGCTTGGGCAAGGCACTTTACCTCTGTTTGCTACAGCGGCCAACAGTAGAAGACTGTGGTTGAAGTAAGCAATCCAGGTGTGAATGTGTGTCAGTGAACGAATGTGAAGCAGGGTGTTGCTGTAAAAAAAACTGTATGCATGCTCAGTCAGCAAACCTTTCCTTGGATAAATAAAGATTAAAAGAAGCAAAGCTGTCCAATCTGCCAAAGTCATCAACAGCGTGATTAAATATGGTTTTGGCACTTCAAACAGCACCTTAACAACGCTTCATCAACTGAACAACCTTGCTGCCATGGCCCTGGGTGCTGGTGATAAAAGTCTTTTATTTATTTAGTCACGATAGTCTCAAAAGAAGAATGCCAGGAGGGCCACGGCGAGGTAACTTCCCTCCTCTCCTTGTGTGTTTCTTGTCAGGGCATATTTTAGCTGATACTGAAAGGTAAAAAAAAAAAAAAAAAAAAAAAAAAAAACACAAAACGCACTCAGGCTGTTTGCTTTGTCAAGTTCCAACAGCACTCAACTTAACCACAAATATCCATATGCCAAAACATGGGCGCAGACATGGCACATTTGGCTCAAGCGTGATAGAAAACACGAAGCACGCAGACTAAATAAAAAAAGAGCGGGGAGTGGGAGAGGCCTCGGTAACGACAGAGGGCTGAGGGAAGGAGATTATTTGAACAAAAGCTGAGAGCATCGCGAGGATCTTGTTGCTACGTGACGCCAAGTAGGGCCTATGTGACATGTGTACATAAAGCCCGAACACAGGCTGCTCTTCTGTCAGGCTCAAACGCTTCAAGCCATGCTTTCTACACCTTGGTGGCGGCAGCGGGCTCCAGATGTGCAGCTGAGAGAGAAAGAACTTTGTTTTTAGCGTTTATTAACCCAGTAAGGATGACTGAGTTCTCTCTCTCTTTCAGCACCGCCATGTTTTGCTTCATATTCACACCATAGATTTACATGCATTCCCACCTAGGTACAAACACAGGTCACAGTTCACTTTATTGCTCAATGGCACCTCAACACTCATTGCAGATGGAGGGGAAAACGTTACTCATTCATTTTCCCTGCCCACATTTTTCCCTGGAAGTAACAATTTGTGACATTTTCAAATAAACAAATTCCTGTTTATTCTCTCTCGTCGGTTGATATAACACAACAGTGATTCAGTCTAAACCCAGTTCATGAAAGCTTTTCTAAACAGCTGGTGTCTGGTAGCTCTTTCCTGGGAAAAAATCCTCTGGCACACAGAAAGTGATGATACGTTTTATGTTTGTTCATTGTTTAACAAGAGGAAAGCATTTAATACAAATACCAGAGCAGGGCAGGAAACTAACTTTTTTTGTCCACCGGCTACAGCGGGTGATGCATCCCAAAATTCACCAGCCACTTGCACGATTTCACCATTCAACAACATTTTTTAGAATAGATTGGGAACTCCAAAGTTGCTGCTAGAGAACATGAACTTACCAGCCACAGACAAGGATTTACCAGTATTTGGCTCTAGGCTGTTAGTTTTCCATCTGGTCATCATTATAATATGTTTCTATATAAGTAATATAATTTGTCAGGTTGAAAACCAGTGACGTTAAACACCTGCTGTGCCTTTAGACCCGTGTTGCTTGTAGGAGAAATGGATGATGGACTGAAACACACTCTCAGGAGATTTGGGAGGAAACTCTGAATCACATGGAGGTGGCAGGGAGGCAGGGTGGGAGTGGGGTGGGGGGGGCTCCTAATCTCTATCTGATGTTTCTTCTTCTGGTGTTTCTGTACAAATGCTGATTTCATTCCACAGAGTCAGAGGTGAGGACCTTGGAGAACCAGTTGACTGAGCTACTCATATCAACAGCATATGAAGTCATATTGTATTAGGAGTCAGTAAGAGTCCAGGAGTTATAAATAGTAGTGTGATAGCAGCAGTAGCAGTAGCGGTAGTAGTAGTAGTAGTAGTAGAAGTAGTAGTAGTAGTAGTAGTAGTAGTAGTAGCAGGAATTATGATAGCAGTAATACTAGTAGCAATGGTAGGAGCAATAACTAGTAAGAAGTAGTAGTGGCAGTAGCAATCAAGGTAGTAGTGGTAGTTTGGTAGTTGTGGTAGTAGTGATATTATTAAAGTAGCACTGGTAGCAGTAGTGGCAATAGTAGTACTCATAGCAGTAGTAATAGTAGCAGTAGTAGTACCAGTAGTAATCATAGCAGTAGTAATAGTATCAGTACTAGTAATAGTAGTCGCAGTAGTGGTAATAGTAGTAGTCACAGGAGTAGTAATAGTAACAGTAGTAATAGTATTAGCCTCAGCAGCAGTCATAGTAGCAGTAGCAGTAGTAGTAGTAGTAGTAGTAGTAATAGTAGCAGTAGTAGTAGTAGCAGACGTAGTAGTAGTAGTTGTTGTAGTAGTAGTAGTAGTAGTAGTAGTAGTAGTAGTAGTAGTTGTAGTAGTAGTAGTAGTAATAGTAGCAGTAGTAGTAGTAGCAGACGTAGTAGTAGTAGTAGTAGTAGTAGTTGTAGTAGTAGTAGTAGTAATAGTAGCAGTAGTAGTAGTAGCAGACGTAGTAGTAGTAGTTGTTGTAGTAGTAGTAGTAGTAGTAGTAGTAGTAGTAGTAGTAGTAGTAGTAGTAATAGTAGTAGTAGTAGTAGTAGTAGCAGACGTAGTAGCTGTAGCATCACTGAAGCACCACAAGTTGATGAAGACATTCCCCACAGTGGGATGAAATAACTGAGATCAAATAAATTAAAAAACATCACACAAAGATGGATGGTGTGCAGCTCCACTCTTCCCTGCCCTCTAGCGCTGCTTTATCATCTTCTGACAGTTAGAACCACTAAACTATCTACTGCAGATATATGAGCCGGCCAAGACACACTGCTTACAGCATGACACTAATTTGATGAAGGTGTCAGATGGGAGCTGCTTTTATTCCCCAACCCATTTGGTATTCTAGAGAAGGTGTATCTGCAGTGTAATGATAACCTGCTTCATATTTTTTGTTTTCGTGACCGTGAGGAAGATTGGGACAAGTCTATATGGAGAGATCATTTCCAAAACACTATAAATCCATTGTGGAAATAAATCTTTAACTGAAGTTGATCATCTAGTATGCCTAAAAGTGTAGAGGATCCAGCCTGTAAAAGTGATTCACGAGAACTTTAAATATCTGCTATGCTTTAAGAAGTACCGTAATTTGTCATTTTTGTGCCATCAATCATTTTGTCAGAGAGAGTGTCACATTTTTCAAACGGCTGATATCTCATTTAGGAAAAAAAACTCTTCCTATGACAACACTGACATCTAGTGGTGGAAAATAGCATCACAATTAACTGGAGTAGAGTTCCTGTAGTTGAACCTCAGATATTCAAACCAGGGCTGGACCTTATACTTACTTATTTAATGGATTCGATCTTCTCAAAATGTCTCAAAATGTTGTTGGACAACTTGTATTGTCCTGCCTTTGTAACACAGCCTATGTTGATATCTTAATACTCGTAAAATGTTCCAGTAATGCCTCATAAAGATCTTGTTGTAAATGCTGTGTTGTTTAAATTGCTAAATGTGTGTATGTAGAGTCACATGACCCTGGTTAACGCAGTTCATTTTAAAGGATAACACCAGTGTAATTTTTGTTCTGTCCTATCACAATTAATGCCTATGATAAAGTCTAAGCCCAGCAATGTATTTGCCACAGTCAGAAGCTACTACTACTGTCTGTCGCCCTAACTCCCAGAAGTTTTTAAAAAGTCCATTAAAAACAGCTCGCAGCGACATACTGCTGCTGCAAACTCAAACTTCATCAACAGAAAATCTTCATCAAGGAAAAAACTCTCAACCCTAACAATTTAGCACCAAAGATAAAGCCAAAATAAAAAAACATACCACTTTAAAATGACCACTTAAACAAGTATTTGCAATACAATTCCTGGTTGGGTTTGCTTACCGGGATGCGAAACTCGTGCGCCAGGTATTTGAGCGTGGCGGCCTCCTGGCCCAGCAGGCTGCTGCGGTGCATCAGGTTCCCCGGCAGCGTCGTGTCGAACTCCTTCCGCACCACCGAGGCCACCGAGTCCAGGATGACCAAACCCGCTTCGGTCGAGATGATGTCCTCCTCCAGTTTCTCCAGTCTGGACACAAGACGCAGCAGAGAGATCAGCACAGAGATAACTGGAAAACTCAACATAGTGAAGGACTGGCTGACTGCACATCTTAATACTAGTTGCTTATAAGGTCGGTGATGTAGGAGTTTATGTTTATTCTACTGCTGCACTTATTGTAAGTCACTCTGGATAACAGCCTCAGCTAAATGCCTGAAATGTAAATGTAACCAATCTGAATACTAGGATGAATTCTGTAAACTTCCTGTACATGATGCATTGAGGAAGAATATACTGTAAGGCAATACTACCACTAAAAGGCAAACAGACATAACTACTGTCTGTGTGTTTTAAAGCTCAAAAGGTCATGAGTAGGGTTGTAAATGATTAATCAATGATCGATTCATTGTCATTCAGAATTTTATCAATCAATAATATCTGGATATGTGGTCTCGTCTTGATCTGCATCAGGGGGAGTTTTTAGTGAAATCATTATCTAAATTCAACACAAGAGGGCGCAAAGCAACTATGATGAAACTGGCCAGGCTTACAGTCTGTAGCCTTCAGACTACAGATTTAGCAAAATGAAGTGGGTGAAACTCAAAGCAACAACAAAGACCACAATGGAAACAAGTCCAGCACTTTTTCCTGAAATCCTTGGCTGTTTTTCGCATGTGTGATATGTGTTTTTAGATTCGTTAAAGAAAGAAAGAAAGAAAGAAACAAACAAACAAACAAACAAACAACTCTTAGATTGCTACACTGCACCTTAGAGTATTACATCATTGACTCTGCTAAAAAGTCTAAAAAGCCTCAACAGAGAAGGGTAAATGAAAGCGGCTGGCCCGTACCTGTGCAGGACGTCCTGACAGGTGAGCTCTCTGAACAGGTGGACCCGCCCGGCCATCTGCAGCACCCGCTCCTTACAGCTGAAGTATTCTGGGAACCGGCTCTGAGCGATCTCCACCAACCTGAGATGAGACAGATCGAAGCATCTGTTTGTTCATTATCACTTTTCAGGGCCGGGAAAACGCCGTTTTCCTCTGACACCAAGACTTTTTCCAGATATTCTATGATGGTTTAATAAGATTGGTTTTATCTCACCTGCACAAATCAGTACCTTGCTTATCTTCTTACTGTGTAGTCTGTCACTGTTTTTATCGGTTTTTACTGTTTTTTAATAAAGTGCTATCTTATCTCATCTTATCTTATCTTATCTTATCTTATCTTATCTTGTTTTGGCCAGGTCTCCCTTGTAAAAGAGATTCTGAATCTCAAGTGGACTTCCTGGTTAAATAAATAATAATAATAATAATAATAAACTTTATTTGTATAGCACCTTTCATACAAGAAATGCAGATCAAAGTGCTTTACAACAGAGAAATTACATGCACCAAGTGCTTCACATAAAACTTGATAATGATAGTGAGAATAAGATAAAGAGGAGAATAGAATACATAAAATGCATCTTCACATGAAAATAGACATAGAATGAGCATAACATAAGATGGAAAATAAAACCCACTGAATAATAATAGTAAAAATATGAGGAATGCATAACATAAGATGGAAAATAAAACCCACTGTAAAATAATAATAAAAACAAAGTTAAAAAATAGAGTACATAGGATGCATAAAATCAAGTAAAATACAACATTTTAAAAGAAGTGCAGCAGTGCATAAGTGCGAAGCAAAGTGTAAAAAAAAAAAAAAAAAAAAAGGTTTAAGGCCTGTATCTGGAAAGTCATAGCTAGTTAAAGGCTAAAGTGAAGAGATAGGTTTTTAGCTTAAGGTTAAATACAATAAATAAAATAAAATCTTATCACGTCACTTGTATGTTTTCGGTGTAAATCACCACTAAACTGACACGGCAGGACCTGTATGTGCCGTTACCTCTCAGCAGAGAACGCGGACTCTGTGTCTATGTAGATCACGCTGCTGTCCAGGCCGCCCATGCTCCTGGGCAGAGTGGCCAAAACACTGAGCATCAAACACATCTGGGTCTTCCCACATCCGGACGGCCCCGTCACCTGAGAGGATGCAGATATATGTTCATATTAGGGTTATTATTGTGGTTAATATCATCAAAAAAGCCTGATAAATACAAAAAAATTGCCTCATTCATCTCTTAGCTGGTTCAAGCAACATACTTAAAATGGATGTGTTGTGTCTAGTTTGAGAGAATACACATTTGCTTACTAGGGTTAGACCGATATATCGGCCGATAGTGGACTTTTTATTTAATATTGGATATCATCCAGCCATGTCATCCATCACCAATATGATGGAGGTTCCTCCCTGACCACAGCTACATAAAAAACCTGCAATAAAATTTTATTTTCTTTGCACATTTCATTTTTTTTTTCATTCAATTGTCCGATAATGTTATTTTTATAAATTAATTCTTCATTTAAAGGCAGTAATGTACCCCAGAGTTTCCCTGCCTCTCCACTGAAACCCAGACTAATGAAATTATTTTATGATGAGCATCTCTTTAAGGCAGGGAGACCAACTGCACCTATTCAACAGCAGGGAAACTCCGGGATACATAAAAGGCCAACATCGGCCGATATATTGTTCTAACTCTAAAAATGACATGTATGTTTTATTGAAGTGTACCTCTGTGATCGTCCCGCTGGGCAAACCGCCTCGAAGGAATTTATCCAGCGCAGGTAAAGACGTAGAAAAAAAGGATTCTGGGTTTTGCTTCCACAACTCCAGAGCCTGAGAAAACAACAAGGACTGCAATGATTAAGAAAAGAAGCTGACTTTTGATTTTGTGCTTTGCTGCACTGGTGGGAAATTACCACCAGCGACCAGCCAAATACAGGAAAATTTACTCTAGTAAGTTTGTCTACTTTACTTTAGCAGGTGACCAGCTGTCATTTGGATGTCCTGTTCTACTTTGAAAGTCTACATGGCTGATAAAATAATGAAAGTGGCTGGTGGATTTTGAGATGCATACGAAACAGTAGCCAATTCAGGACACACTTGGCCGAATCCGAAAGGCACACACACTGTTTGATATGAAATTTCACATCTAGCGTATCTTCTCAAATACGCATGATTTCATGTCACTTGCCTTTTGGCTGGAAAGAAAAGCTTGAAAAGATTTCAACTAAAAGAGTGTGTGTCTGGATACATTAACCAGTCACTGTGGCCGGTAGAGGAAAGAGTTAGTTGTGTGTAACTAAATGATGGCCCAGTAAAAAAAAAAAAGGAGAGAGTGAGTTTCCTGGTCTGGGTCTGGGACGAACCGTTGTGACTGAAGGGGCGATGGCTTTGCTGACTGACTGCAGCAGCATGAAGGCCTTTTGGTAGCTCAGTCCTGCAGTCCACATCACTTCCAGAGGAGTCAGAGACAGCAGATCCTGGAGGAAACACAGAGTCCAGAGTCAGGCAAAGTTACTGTCCAGGTGCCGTTTTTCCTCATTTAATCAGTCATGTAGTGGTAAACTATGACTTCCAGCCACTTATCAGCATAAGGCAAACAACCACCAATACAAACAAAAGTCAGTTATAGCTTCGGAAAAGCATCATTATGTTTCCCCCCTTAAAACTCACTTTCTTCATGTGGCACATCAGTTTGACAGTACTTAGCATGCGTAACTATGAATTGACATCATGAAGATTTGTGTCAACCTGAAAAAATGGGTAAACTAGCTATATTCCGCAAACAAAAATGTGACTAAAGTGAATCTAGGCTGGTTTACCCTCCACTACACCCCTGTATTTGAGCAAATCTAGACAGGGTTAGAGAGAAAACGGTAGTAACTGCCGTTAATAAGCAAACTTACCTTACAACTTTGTATTTGGTGTCTCTTGAGTCGTTCACACATTTCCGCCGAAACACCGGCTCTTATAAGTTTTCTACTCGCCATGTCGGTTTACTTTATCGCCCTTGTCGACGGGAGAAAACGTTAAAAGAATAACAAAACAAGGAACCATTGTTTTTTCACTTCCTTGAGCAGTGAGCTCTGCAGCAGCAACACTCCGCGGCGCACGGCTCTTCCGCACTGCATTGTGGGAAATGTAGTCCGTGTACATAGGACTTAGATACATAATACTTTCATGTGCTTTTGGTAGCAGAAATAAAGTTTTTTTGGTGGGTGTTTTTCTGCTGCGGTGGCAGAATGAAGATAATTCATATCAGGCTTGTAATTGATGTTTTTATTAAAAACAAAGAGTGAAAATAGAAACATACAACAATATAGGGACTATTTACATGGAAACACACAAAAGAAATTATATAAACTACCATATACAACACACAGTAAAACACATCAGTAATAAAATTAATCATTTTTAACATACATGTTTGACACATCTTGCTTTCTGCCATTTTTCCTTCAAGACACGCCCCATAAATGTCACGTCTCAGTAACTCAGTCTTTGTGTTTCTGTTAAATGCACAAGCAAAAAAAAAAGTGTCTTGATTCACGGTCAAAAAATGCTAATTGTGTTACAAGGTTGTGATGTCAAAAGAGAAAATGCTAACAAGCTAACATTAGCACTAAGTAACATTCTGTTATACTTTTTATTTATATTTTCAGTTTTGCATTTCTGTTTTGACAAACACATGAAATCAAACATTAACACACCTTTTTACTACTGTCACTACACCCTGATGAAGTCTTTTTTGATGTTTTACTTTTCGATTTTTTTAAGTGTGTCTTGAACCTGGATTAGAGCCCCAAAACACGCAGGTGGCTCTCTTTTCCGCTTTGATTTTCATTGTCTTTTTTTTTTTTTTTACAATTTCTGTCACAGTACACATACAGAACATTTACTCATGTATCACTGTCATATCCATAATCTCAATAAACAACACACTCGAGTATTATTGCTTTATTATCCACTGATGACAGATATAGCCTTGATGAAATCCATGATAATCACTTTCAGTTGTCCAACAGGCATTTGTCCCATGGTGTGTGTGTGTGTGTGTGTGTGTGTGTGTGTGTGTGTGTGAGTGTGTGAGTGTGTGCGGATGGATGTGAATGGAGAGGCCCATATAAGGATGAGATGGGTTCTCCCCCTTTTATCAGAGTGAATGGAAGAGCACACTAAAAACTAGCGGTGCATCACTGGTTCTTCTAAAACCCTAAAGGGAGATAATAAGGCTCTTAGGGTTCCTCACAAGAGAACATATTCCTAAAGGAACCCTCCTGGAGGAACTAGTTTTGTAGAAGTATCATCAGGGTTTATGAGCCTTTTACAAAGGAGTTCCTCAGGGAACCTTCTGGGGTCCCCTATGGTTGTAACATGTAGAACTCCTGAGGGTTCCTGCAAGCCCTTTTACTTTGTAGAGTGCACTTATCTCACTCTTCTGGGGTTGGCATGTCCACAGCTGCTAATGTAGCCCATTAAAATAGGAATGACTCAGAGCGATGGGAGAGACTGGCTGATAATCCAGCGGTCAGAGCTGCTGTGTGTGATCTGCCAAGCTGACAGGAGCTGACAGAGAGGAGCATGCTGGGAATCTAAAACACAAAGGCCTGTATGTCAAATGAAGCTTCAACAGGTTCAGATTCTAAAAAACTTGATAGTTTCATCAGATGGGGTAGAAGAGTATCTTTGTGGCTCTGAAAGCACAGATATAAAAACACAACACTTTTACATAAAGGAGGCAAAAATGAAAATGCAGATGTTGCAAATGCTATTGTGTGTCTTGGGCTTTGTTCTGCTTCCTGATGTTTGTCCTATATCATTCTGTTCTGTGATTGATTGTTGATCAGTTAGATCTGGATTAGGCAGTCTAGTCTAAAACTCTATGAATTATTAACTCCCCTTTTAAGAGATCTTGTATTAATTCCATGTAAAAGGGCATCTAATGTCGGCTCTGCTAGCATTCTCTGTAAAGTCCTTTGAGACATGCTTGTGATAAAGGGCTATAGCAATAAAAAACTGAACTTGAGTAGAAGAATGTAAAACAGACTATAAATCAAAACATTGTGCACAGTAGCATGGGCTATAGAATCCTTAAAGGAAAAATCCACTCTAAAACACTTTAACACTGTTAAAAAATGTACTTTGCATTTCTGAGCCCATTTTGTCGTTTGTGTATTTTTCTTATTCCTGTGGATAACTGGCCAAAATGTAAACAATGTGACGTCATGCTGAGATATTTCCAGCAGCTACAATGGAGTTTGATAGGAGAAAATGAATTGCATTTTTGGTCTATTAAATAGCATCAATAGATCAGAATGCAATACACAAGACATGCTGTATTTTGAGTAAGGGGTGAAAGCCATGCTGGGAAATGTAGGAAATCACTAACTGAAGTAGAAGTACATGAGGGAAAAGGTTGAGGGAAAGTGGGTTCACCAAAAAGTTAATTACAACACTTAAATAACATCACAGATTGATGATATCTGACAGTGTAACAGTATCAGAGTGGATTTTTCCTTTATGAATCTGTTGGCCAGCAGATTGGTAGGAAAGACAAATGGCGAGGACAAGCAGAGTGGAGAAAGCTTTTAAGCGGATAGCAGAAAGAAAGAAGCCACTGGTTGTCGGTGTCTGTGCCAAAATGACAGACAGAGCCAATCTGGAGGTGTTTATTTTAAGATCAGTGGATTCCCAGGCTCTGGACAACTCCACACCAAGTGCACTACTGTGGAAAGAAATCACCACTGTTTCCATCTTTGCTGAATCTGTTTATATGTGTTTATCTTATTTTATTTAAAAATCAACATGCACTTGTAGGCCTGGGAGAATAGAAAGCTATTTGTCTTGGAAGGGGATCAAAATTCAAAAGTAGCTTCTGTCACAACTTTCTGCCTAAATATCCGTGGCTCAGTCTCTGCTTCATCCTGCTTTTCAGTGGGAATCTTTCCACCTATTTTCAAGCTTGAGATATCTTAGTTAATCTACAATTAATTGCTTGCAATTACATATTATATACTTGTTCTATACCCACTGTTATACTGTATGTTGTTTACCCTGGAATTCAAAGAAACTGTAAGAGACTGACAGAGCGCTGAACCTTAAAATCCACTCAATTTAAAATCACAATGGAATGAAAAATGTCTTTTCACCCTGTTTGCCAATATACACTTAACAAAAAATGCCAAAAAGAAAAGAACATTTCTTTCATTTTCTTGTATTTTCATATCAATTCCCATTAATTTTAACTTGAGACTTGACTTGAGACTTGACATTAATGACATGACTTGACTTGGTGTTCTACATTTAGACTTGAGACTTGACATTAATGACATGAATTTGACTTGGACTTGACTTGGTGTTCTACATTTAGACTTGGGACTTGACTTGAGACTCATCCCTCAAGGCTTGAGACTGACTTGGGACTCGAGCAAAGCATCTCACACCTCTGCTTGTGAGTCATTGCGATTTTTAGGCTTCTTTCAATATTTAGTCAAGTAAAATACTGAGTAAAGGGGAAAAAACATAATTTGGTGCATTTAGGCCTATAACAGGGGATGTTGCTTTATTTCTCGGTTTCACTACCTGAAAAAAGTTGCGATCCACTGGATTAGGCAGTCTAGTCTGAAACCCTATGGATTCTTAACTCCCCTTTTAAGAGATCTTGTATTAATTCCATGTAAAAGAGCATCTAATGTCGGCTCTGCTAGCATCTCAGTGCCAAGAATGTACAGTGTAATATTCCTGGGAGCTGCGGAGCATCACTTAACATTCCCTCTGAAGAGCGGAGGGAGTGTAACCTAACAACCAGGGAGGAAACAAACAGAAGCTCAGAGCTGAAGGGTGACACTGATGAATGCAGGGGAGCCGACTCTGCTAGGATTCAGGATTAATCACGTTTCCAAAATAGAGACACCTGTAACGAGCAACGACAAATATCTGTAGAGGGGATTGCACTCCATTCAGTCTGCAGAAATGTCACATTTAAATTTAGCTCACAGATATAAACATGCAGAGACAGACTCGTTGATGTGGCCCCGGGGTATTCCAGTAGCTCTATATGATGATTAATGGCAATTTGTGTGGTAGGCCTACAGTAAACCTCTCTCCCCCTAATGTGAAGGGTGTAGTGTAGTAGATTTTTTGTCTATTTGACTGCAGAACAACAGATCATAATGTACAAATCATACACAGAGGATGTACAATAAATCAACACAAACATGGGGATTGTAAAAGAAATGTAACATTAATAAGGGTAAAGAAACATTGTTACAATGAATAAAAACTTGGACAAATATGGATTGACTTCATAGCTTTGGTGTGTTTGGAGAGTTTACAGCAAGAATTCAAATATTCCTCAAATACAACAAATTTGGGCTTGGATCAGAAAGTGCTTACATTGGTGGATATGGAATTTAGCCAAAATTAATGAGAAATGACATTTTGTTGTTATTATTACAGATGCTTTTCTCAGCCATTCCAAACAAAAGATGAAGTCTTAGAAAATGTTCCCTTTTAAAAGGTTTTAAACATCACTCTGATGGAAAAACTGCTCAGCAGAACTATAAATCCATGTAAGGATATGATATTGATGACAGGAGATTTAAAAAAATAAAATACCATGAAGTAGAGTAAGGTCACTATAAACTCACAATTACACCACAGACACACTGTAAGTCCCTATAGGAATAATATTGGAATATTATAGTGTGATGGGAGATTGAAAAATGTAAAAAAAAAAAAAAAAAAAAAAAAAAATATATATATATATATATATATATATACATATATATAATAATAATTATATCAATATAAAAAATATATTTAAATTTGTAATTTTTTTATATTGGAATACTACAGTGAGATGACATGAAAAAAAAAAAAAACTAAAATCAAAATTAAATTAATTTTTAAAAAACACTGGAATATTATAGGGGGATGGGAGATTTAAAAAAAATGCCATAAAGTACAATAAGGTCATTATAAACTCACTTTTAGCACAAATACACTATAAGTCCTTGTATATTATAGTAATACCATTGGAGATAAAAAAAAATAAAAATAAAGTACAATAAAGATCACCATAAACTCACTACTGACAACCAGAGACACCCCTATAGGAATATTATAGGAATATTATAGTGACTTTTTGTCTTTGTACATGTGTGGTATATTTGGGATGAGAGGGAGTCTGGCTGGCATTACGTCACCTTGGGGGCGGAGTTATGTAAATTGGTGAGACTAACCAGAGGGCGGATGCAGGCTTCAGTTTCCCCCATCCAAGGTGTGTCTGTTCCGCCGGTGAACTGACAGGATTCCGCCTTGTTCCCTCCGCTCCGGTCCACAGTGCAGGAACATGGCGTCAAAATGCCCGAAATGCGACAAAACGGTTTATTTCGGTAAGTGCGTGTGTTTTCTTTATTATGGCTGCAGCAGTAAATAAGCCATCCTGCCATGTGACAGACAGCAGAGGCGGTGGCTTTGACTGCTTTATGTGATTTTACCATCTTGTCATTGTGTCTTAGAAAAAGATAACCTGACGTTATTTCATTCATAATAATTTTTATACATGATATCTTTTCTACATGAGTTTTTTTCTGTGTAAACTCAGCTTTAGAATTAGACTGATCCGATTTATTATAGGCCAGTTGCAGTTTGTAGTGGATCTGAGATGACGTGCAGCCTCTTATGAAATAAAAATCACTATGTAATCCTATAATACATTTTAAAAGGATATTATACTGATATCACAGAAAAACTATAAATTATCTATGATAGCCTATAGGAATAGTATAGAAAGATTATAGTGATACAATATGAGATGAAGAATAAAGAACAAAAAACAAACCTAGCCCACCATAATTCAATTCAGAATCTTTTTCAAACATGGCATCTATAGAAATCCTAATAAATTTTGGAATTATACAATACAAATATCACACCAAAACTGTAGCATGTAACTGTAGGATCAGGATGCACTTACATGGGTGGATGTGGAATTTGTCCAAAAATTGATAAGAAATTATATTTTGTCGTTATTATAAATGCTTTTCTCAGTCAGTCTCAATCATTTTCTCATTTAAACATTTGAAAACATCACCCTTATGAAAAAGAACTACAGTTATCCTATAATACATTTTAGAATGATACGATAAAAATATCACAGCAAAACTACAAGTCCCCATAGGAATATTATAGTGAAACCATGTGAGATTTAAGTACAATAATCTCACTATAAACTCCCCACTGGAGCACCACAGACACATTATAAGACCATGGAGGAATATCTGATTTTCCACTGAGAGCTACGCAGCAAATGCCCAAATCTAATAACCTGCCTGATTATCTTGATTCCAGTCTGCAGCGGCTCAGACTTTCCATTTTTAACATTTTTAACAAGATTCTCAGTTTGCTGCTTTTTGCAGCAGAGGAAATGAAAGTGATGTTATCTTACTCCCACATGTCAAATAATGCCTCAGATGGTGATTCCCTGACTCACAAACTGGCAACCGGTCGGTATCCCACCTCACGCCTGACTATCATGGGTTTACTATCTTTGGATAAGATTAGGATGAGCCTTTAACAGGCCTGACCTGCCGTTTGGTTACAAGCATGGGCCTAACATGCTATTGGCAGTGATGTAGAAAAGGTGAGTGAACTCTGACCTCCAGTCTGTGATCATCACATGGCAAACAACCACCATTATCAACAAAAATCAATAAAACAGAAAAGATTTGATTTTTGCTTTTTTCCTCCACTTAAATGACCCTATCCTTATATAACTTACATCGCTTTGACACTACTCATAATGATTTACACTATAAATTTACCTCATTATAATATTTTAGCCTAAAAAGCTAAGTGAAATGAGTTTAGGTGGGTTCATCCCTGGTTATTGGACACGATTGCCCTGTGTTGAAAGAGATTAAAAGGCAATTTCTCTCCCCTAATCACATTAGTGTTGTTGAATACTTCCTTTGTACCTTAGAGAAAAGAAAAACCTGTCATCTACAAACACAAATACAGACACTTCACTATCTAAATACACAGTTTAAGCCCAATCTGACTTTCCATCATTGAGTTTCATGACTTTATGCAACCTATTGTCCATTAGGTGACAATTGGCTTTGTGCTTTTGGGTTTTTTTGGGGGTATGTCACCTTATCCTCTGATTTTACCTCCTTTGCAGTGAAACGTTTTCTCCACAACATCCGATTGCATGAAGGAGGGACTTTAGAGATTTCAAAAAGCATGGTTGTGTTTTGTTATACCTCGGGATATCTCAAAAACAAAGGCCTTTTTGAGGATTTCAGTGAGTTTAGCAGCCATCCATCAGCTTCTATTCATTTTGCAGCCACGCCACATGGAGTGGTGAATAATTCATTGATCGCACATGCATCGTATGGATCAATTTCCCCTTCATTTCTCTGGAGAACAATAGGACGGCAGGTTCAGCACTGGCAGGGAGGGACAGCTCCCACAGACTAACCCCACCCTGCACACTAAACTGCCTCTTTTCTTTTTCTGCCTGGGGAAATTGAAGCTTTGCAATGAAACAGGTGTTTTGCAAAATGTGTATCCCCTAAAAGATGTGTTTCCCCCTGCCGGTGTGTGGCGTTGTTTTGTCACGATACAAGGAAATTAGCTTGGGGAAATGTACTTAAATAAATCCACACAAAAAAATCCACAAAAATTTTATTGATGATTGAATTGATGATTTTATTATTTTCTTCCCTGGGAAATAGTTTTGGGGGAAATACAAATTTTGGCACAACACCTGCTTCTTTTGGTCACAATTTTGTTCTTTTGTTTTTACATCTCCAAAGTCCAACTCTTGACAAGTGAAGGGTTTCATTCCAAAACACTATATCCAATTTGGCAAAAACTAGAGCTGGGGACTCGAGTCACATGACTTGGACTCGAGTCACATGACTTGGACTCGAGTCAGACTCGAGTCACAGTTTTAATTGCTTGAGACTTGACTTGATGCGTGAAGAGAAGACTTGAGACTTGACTTGACTTGGGTTCTGGTGACTTGGGACTTGACTCTGACTTGTACTTTGATGACTTGAAAAGGTTTCTAAAGTCTTGACTTGAGATCTTGTGTTTGTGTAAATGACTTAGATTGAAAGTGATGAGATTTGTTCCAGCAGACGACTGAATTTAAATTCTGTTTTCTGAATTTGTATGGAATGATTGAATTTATTGAAGTTGAAACTGATTATAGAAATCAAACTCATGATGCATGAAGTTTTTATCCTATTAAAACCATATTGCATTGAAAAGTCCTAGATATTTAGTTTTCTTTAAGATATTAAATTGATACTGGACTCTTGATTTGTTCTGACTTGACTTGCTGTTCTACATTTAGACTTGAGACTTGACATTTGTGCCTCAAGACTTGAGACTGACTTGGGACTCGAGCAAAGCTGACATTTGAAGCTGCCAACACGCAAAGTTGCCTATTAGCTTTAATATTTCAAAAGCAACAAATCAATTTATCCCCCAAAGCATAAATATTTTGTAAGTAAAGGCCTTGAAATGACTTGTTTACTTACTTACAACAATCATTTTGTCAGTGTAGGTGTCATATTTTTTAAAAATGTTTTGTTATCTCGTTTTGGAATGAGCTCAGGCTGTTTGTTGTGGTTTAGTTTTACATTAATCTGCACATTAGGCTGCAGTGTTTTGTGCGTATTGTGTGACTAGCCTCCAAAGCGACTGAGAGAAAGTCTGAATGTTCCCAATGCTTTACTCATTATTCAAAAGCTATCTTTCTCTTCTAATTAGCCCCCAAATGGGTCATAGCCTGTGGCTGATGGTAAATATTTGTGCTGCTGTCACTGTATGCCGAAGTATTTGCAGTAAAAATTGTCTCATTCTTTCAGAGCCATATGATTTTGCTCCTCTATCTGCATTAGTTTCCCCGGGTCCCCCTCTCTCTCTCTCTGTACTGGAGTCATTATATATCACTCCCATCTCTGGAACTGTAATGCTATCCATCTGCCCTGTAATCGTAATGTTGTCTATAATGCTGACTCGTCCCCTGCTGTCAGTCAGAGCGCTCTGTGGTTAGGGTTAGGGTGTTTCTCTGGGCGGATCTCATAATGGATCTTCAATAAGAAACACCTAACATTTTGAGAGTCCCCACAGAGCGACCCCGCTGTCTAATTACACTCAATTACTCACTTCAGAACACGTCCCCTGTGTGTATGTCCGTGTGTGTGTGTGTGTGTTGTCGCGCATTGATTCTCCTCTCTTCCTTTTGTTTTATTGAACTACTTACACCCACACACACACACACACGTACCGAGAGAGAGAGAAGAAAGAGATATTCATGGAGAAAAGGAATAGAGGCTTTGCAGTTGAGTCACAAATCTTCTGACTCCATCATGGAGGTCGACTGGAAAATTGGCTGAGCAAAAACAATGTCTAAATATTTAGCAACCAGGCTAGAGAAACAGAGATGCCTGAAAAAGATTGTTGTGGTGTGTTTGTCGGTCAGTAATGTAATAAATAAAAGTTAATAATCTGACAAGGTGGATTTGTTTCCAGATGTAGGTTACTGTGACACAGTGAACTGTCTTGTCTTTAGCCCTAGTCTCTACTCCAAAACACTCTGAGTTGTAGCTTGAGAAGAGTCAGCTCAGTTGACCGGACGTCCCGGTTTGTCCGGGATTGTCGCGGTTTCAAGATGGGTGTCCCGAGTCCCGACAAATATCTGTAAAACACTAAAATGTCCCGGTTTTCAACATTCACTACCAAATTGTCCCGGTTTTCACCACAATCAGGTTAACTGTTAACAAACTGTTAGCTAGCTAACTAGCCAGCAGGATCATTTAGCAAAGCAAATTACTAATGCTGGCTTCTTCTAGATATGTTAGCTGTAGTGTGTAAATCTGATATGTTCACAACAACTGTGGTTGTTAGCTGACCAGATAGCTAGCTAACAAGCTAACAAGATGTAAACATCACATGCGTAAATGATGCGAAATGATCAGTTCCTAGTCAAAACAGCACAGAAATTAACTGTGTTTATCGAATTCTGTTGAGATGGCCAAGTTGTATACTGTTGCTCAAGAGCTGAGGACCTCCAATATGGCCGCCAGACAGTTGGTTAAGTCACATGAAAGCTTCTATAGGTCAAAGTGTGGAGGAAGAGTGTGAGGAGAGAATATGGGCAAGAGTGAAGGACAAGGGACAATGTTTTCTAGAACATCTCACCTCTTTCTCTTTCTCCTTATGTTTGTGTCTGTGTGTGTGTGTGTGTGTGTGTGTAGATGATTATGACACACACACACACACACACACACACACACACACACCGCCTCCACCTTCAGGCAAAGTGCTCCCTGTCTGCCAAGGTGACTTAGTGTCACCCAGCGACAGGATATCAGGGTGCTGAGTATCAGCTGGATATTCTGGGAGCAGAACACACAGAGGTTACAGATAAAGCTGCTGAACCTCTCTCTCTGTCTGCCACTCTCTGCTTTCTAGAACCGTTTCAGTGACAAACTGTTGAATAGCTTGAACAAAGCCCTTTCTTCTCCTGCCTATCTCTGTGGAAAATCTCTGATTCGGCAGGTCTTCTGTATAAAAGGCTTTTTTTCCCACAAATGTTATGGTTGTGACTGAATCTGAGCCAAAGTTACAATTCACAAAAGATTGATCTTGAGGTCTTAAAGAGGCAATGAGTAAGATTTTTACTGCCTCACATCACAAAATGAATCACCATTATATATATATACAGGAAGTTGACAGGGTTGTTAATCAATACCAGCAATTACTTACTGAGATTTCTGGCTCTCTAAACTCAATTTCTGGCCCATTTTGGAACAAAAACTCGCCCATTCGGATTTCAAGACACTCCCAATCTCCACCCACCTACTCATATTTTACATGGTCAGGAAAAAAGGTACAGAGAGTTCGTCAAAATGGTATACAGCCCCAGAGACAACAGGTAACAACTCTGTACCTTTTATTCTGAGAGCGTACGGGCGAGGTCGGCGTCACTTTTCACCTGTAAATGCTAATAAGCCTCGATTTGAAACCAACAAAAATAACAAAAACAAATGACAAAGCAGTATTACGTTACCGCTTCAATTGATTCTGATATATTCTGATATATTTCTCTGATATATTTCCAATGCCATAGATATTTTGTTAATTTGTTGTTAATTTTACTACACGAATGTTTGAAATGGTGAGTTAAAGATAAAGGAGTGTTTTTATGTACGAGGATTAGCAGGCTCAGTAGAAACACTCCGATTTGTATGTATGAGTGTGTGTGTGTGTGTGTGTGTGTGTGTGTGTTTGTGTCGACACAAGGATATGATAGACAGGCAGAGCAGACAGAAGTGGGGCAGTGGCATTGGGAGTTGAAATGAGAAACAGGCTTTGAAAAACATTTTGAACAACAGTGAGTCATACAGAGGAATGCTGCAGGTCCAGGTCAGTGGAGACAGAGACGGAGGAACCGAGCGCATTAAAAGGATAAATCAATATAACGAGTATCTCTCTCTCTCTGTCGCCACGCTGCCCTTCAGAACGCAGTGGAAAGAATTTGCCTCTGGATGATATGAACTCCCAAGTGCCAGTCAATCACAAGTGCTTTTTTATCACTTATACTGCAATGCTGCTCTGCAGTATGGAAGGCCAACACTGCCATAACACCCGGCATTAACGTGCGTCCCGTATACGAATTGTGTCAAGATATGATTTAGCTGGAAGGCATTTATATCTTTTCTTTATCATAAAAAAAAAACAGATTACAGCGCATGTCGCTTCCTCTCAAGATGTCGCCACCCAATTCCTGTTTGATTTGCATGCACTTCCTTGTTGGATCCACACAGGGAAGTTTAATTGCATTTACATAGCTGTTATATGTGGATTGAAGACACATTTACACTTGGCATTATAGTGTTTCGTATCCTGATTGTGTCTAGATTTGATGTAGCAGGATTATATTTGCGCCTGATATCAACATATGCACTGAAATACGATTTCTCTTTCAAGAAATCAAATATTTACGTCATTTAAAATCGACAGTAAACGCCTCGTCTCGCTTGTTCCCCATCCATGAGTATCCTGACAATGTATTTTTGACAAGTATGTTACGATCTGAGCTGTCTGCCTCCTGTTTTATTTGCCTCCTGTGTTTCCTGGTTGGATTCGTGCACAAAAGTTTATATCTGTTGACGTAGCTCCTTCTGTATATGTGGATTAGAGACACATTTACATTTACACTTTGTTACTAATGTGGCCAAATGTGTCTCTGACCACCTACGGAGTCTTGGATGCATTTACACCTGGATTTTATGCATTTTACTCCATCCAAACACAACCCGATGGATGCATATTAATGCCAGGTGTAAATGGGTTACTGTCCCATAAACACCATAAACATGGATGTGTAACGCTGTACCTTCATGACACGGTTGATGTAACTTCCTGGTCTCTGTCTCTTCCTCTTCCACAGCGGAGAAGGTGTCTTCTTTAGGGAAAGACTGGCACAAGTTCTGTCTGAAATGTGAGCGCTGCAACAAGACCTTGAACCCAGGAGGCCATGCTGAGGTGAGAGGAGCCGAGAGGAGAAGGTAGCACCTTTTTTAGCCGTTTAGCTGATGCTCTAAGAAGTACAATGAGTCAATAGAATAAACTTTAAAGGTCCCATATTATTCAGTTTTCATGATTTGGTTTTCAAATATACAGTGACTCAAGATAAGGACAATGTTCTTCATGATGTTTTGCAAATAAATGTAGCTTAGTTAAAAGCGTAAAACTATGATTGATTGACAACAGCAGCTCCTCTCATTCAAAACCTGCTGAGTGGAGGCTTTCTAGTTCAAATGCTGCAAACTGACCTGATTGGATGGATTTCAGTAATTCTTTAGTGAGGGAGCCAACCAGAACCGAGTCCGGTTGTGATGCGTTGACTGAAATTAGTCTGAAACTGCCTGTAAAAAGGGTGGATTTTTAAAAATGCTATAACTTTAAATGTAACTACCAAACAAAATCAAATTTTAACAATGTCTGCATTATATATATTTTAGTATGTTTTAGTATATCTTTTTGTATGTATATAAAACAAGAACATTTTGAATTCAAGAAACCCAAAATGCAAAAGTTTATGGGTATAAGGAGATGGATGTTGACATCAGATAGCCAGCAGTTCTTCATGCTTGGAAAGCCTAGCAGAACAAACTGCAGTCTAGACTGATGCTCATATTCAGCTGTTTCTTTGTGTTCTTACCTGGTATGAACACCAGAGAAGAAGAAGCAGACTAGTCCATCATGCTTAGCTGAAGTTACTGGAATCAGATTTCCAGATTTTCCTTCTAACTGGGCAGTATGAGTATAAACGAACCAAAAACAAAAAAGTCAACTTTTCCACTGTGCTTCAGACCAAAGAAAACAAACTGTAGGTGTGATCGCAGCCAGCTTCCACTCAGAGACACTTGTGATGAAATCTGGCTTTACAGTGACACAGTGGATGCTTCTGTTCACTGTCTGTCCCTCCTGTTGTTTTGCAGCATGATGGGACGCCGTACTGCCACAAGCCCTGCTATGCTGCCCTCTTCGGACCGAAAGGTGACAGTTAAAGAGGACAGAGCCTCATCAAAGCAGTCTATACTTTTGCAAATACGTTGCTCGTTCCGTATGCGTTGACTGGACTGCCTGTGTGTGTGTGTGTGTGTGTGTGTGTGTGTTTTAGGTGTGAATATCGGCGGAGCTGGTTCCTACGTCTACAACGCTCCAGCTAACGAAGCCCCTGCCGCCGTTTCCATGGAAACAGATGCCAAACCGGAGGAGGAGAGAAAAGCTCCCACCCGGGGCCCAGTGAAGGGTGAGAAACATGAGCAGCAAAAATAGAAAAAACTGTCAAACTTAGGGAAGAGAAAACGCGATGTTTTACCGAGTATTGTCCTCTGTGGAAGGACTAGGAGGTCGAATTAGATTTAGTTTAATTTATTTGCACAAATGATAAATAGACTGGAAAGAGAGGGAGGAAAAAATACAAACTGTGCAGGGGGAGACAAAGAAACCCCAAGCGACTTATGAAGACATAACACCCCAAAAGAGAAAGAGAGAGAAAAAACAAGATGACAAAAACAACAAAACTCACCAAGGAAGGGAATGGTGTAAAACCAGGAAATGCATCAATAACAAATACGGGAAATAAATTTTAAAAAGCCCTAATGCAGATAATGAGATCATAGGGAAAGTGATTGTGTGGTAGCGGGTGGAAGGGTGTGTGTGTGTGTGTGTGTGTGTGTGTGTGTGTGTTCAGGGAGACAAACAGGGAGAAATATGAAGAGAGATAATGTGCGTGCTTCGTGTTACTGAGGGGGGAAAAAAACACTTCAAGCACTTTGGTTCATCTCAAAGGTTTTAAGTCTGTATTAAATATTGATAATGCCGATTCATTAGCGACGTGACTGCAATTATTCCACAGTAAATAATTGATTATCCCAATTTCCTGGTTTCTTCTTCTAGCTGCGAGCTTCACGTCTTTCTCTGGAGGACCCAACGTCTGCCCCAGATGCAACAAAACAGTATATTTTGGTAAAGAAGAAGAGCAGTATTTCATCTCTTGATATGTGCAAATACACGACTGTTGGAATGTATAGGAGTGAATGTGGCGGCTAGTTACCTGGGTGACGGAATATGGTCTCTATGGTGATCTGGTGTGTGTGTGTGTGTGTGTGTGTGTGTGTCTCCACAGCTGAGAAGGTGTCGTCCCTTGGAAAGAACTGGCACCGGCCCTGTCTGCGCTGTGAGAGATGCAGCAAGACTCTGGCTCCCGGCAGCCATGCGGAGGTGAGAGACAGGGGGCGCTACAGGTGTCAGCGCCCTGGCAGACTAATGGGAAAATGAACAGGGGTGTAAAGTGATGTTAACGCCTCTAACTGTGTCACACTGACTGACTGTTTTGCTTGAGATCTTTGGATTCAATATGGATTTCACCATTTGTTCTTTTCCATCCACTCAAATTCAGCGGGCACGTTCCCCCTCGGATATATGATATTCAGCATTTCTGAGATATACAATAAACATTGTTGCTTTTCTTTTCTAATAGCCTAGTGATGATGATTCTGATTGTGTAATATATAATTCCTCAGTAATCCACCCTCCCCCTGCCTCAGGATTTCAGCACCACAGATAGCTGTAAAATACAACAGTACAATAGATGTTTTTTTTTTTTTTTTTTTACCTGGTATTCGGACATTTCAAAAACATTTCAGTTTATTTAAATTTAAACTTTAGAGTGGAAGTTAGAAAATAGATTTCTTTTTTAAAATTAGAGACTTTTATGAAGTCAAATGATCTTACTGTGCTGAGAGATCATGTTGCTGGTTTGATGAAATTTGGCGTCTTTCATGGCCCAGATGGAGGATGTGAGAGGAACTGTTTTCTTTGTGTTGCAGCATGACGGACAGCCGTACTGCCACAAGCCCTGCTACGCTGTGCTGTTCGGACCCAAAGGTACGGAGTCAGAAACTCCTTCATGTTCAGGTTGAAATTCCTCACTGTCTGTATCAAAGGGGATCGGGCAGCAAGGCGGGCTACTGTTCTTTAAAAGAGGACAGGGATTGAAGCTGCCACGTCGACTAGCATCCGCCCTTATTCATATAATGTTTTTTGCAAATTAATTCTTCATTCAAAGGCATTAATTAATCCCAGAGTTTCTCCTACCATTGAATATTCTCTGATGAGAATAACATTCTGTGGGGAATTACTGACTACTTGTCATTTTTTAGCATAGAAATGGTCAAAATTAATGGCATAGAATTTTGTCTATCGGCAGTTTAAATTGAAAAATATCGGCATTGGTATCAGCCTTCAAAAACCCATATTGGTCAAACCCTAGTTAACCCCTTTATTTGTCAGTTTAAAGTAGAGATATGACATGGGGATGACATGCGACAAAGGTCCCAGACTGGATTCAAACCTACAGGACGCCCCAAACCCCAAGTTTTAAAGATACTCACTGCACTCTGCTCTCTGTCCCGCTCAGGTGTAAACACTGGAGGTGTAGGCAGCTACATCTACGACGAGCCCGGTGCTGAGGCGCAGCCCTGAGCCACGAGAGAGGAACACAAACCCTCCAGGACCCTGACTGGCTCCTAGACCGGCCGCTCCTTCACCTCTACACCCATTACTCTCTATTGTACGTCTGCATCCAGGACCGGGCCGACACCCGTCCCGCAGCTCGCTCGTCTTCTCTTTTATTTGCCTTTCAACAGTAACGGTGACAAACGATATGTACTGCGCTCACAGGGACGGACATGTAGATGTTTATGTTGTATTTGTATATTGTTTATATATCTATTTTTTGTACCGAAACAAATCTTTATACGTCGTCCCGTGTGAGATATAGGCTACAGTAGGTTTGCCTTTAAGTTTTTTGGTTCTCTTTGCCAAATAAGTAGCCTATCATGTGGTGAGTTCAAGCGCCTGTTGTTTTTTCACTCATGATAGTTGTTTTTCAGACATTTGTGCACTTACAAGATGTAGGAAAAAGGCATCTGCTCTTCACTTTATTGTCAGTATTTCTTAACCAACTTAATCTTGGGTCTAAAGAGAGGGATGGTGGTGTAGATGTAGCCAGGAAACACATAGAGACGTGCAGTACCGTCATTTGTTTTAGTGAATGTTGTGTAGGCTAACTTAGGTTCACTCACCCAGGGTCTGTTCTGAAGAGAAAGTGATCAACTGGTCAGCAGATTTTCTACAATAAAACTGTGTGATATCAAAACTGTTGTGCAGTGTCAGTTGAATCAGATACTTTTCCACATATAGTAGTTGTCACAGTGCAAAACGATAACAATAAACATAAGAAATATGTAGTATCTTATTACTTAAACATAAACTGGGGAATGCTAAAGATGTTGGATTATAATAGGTAAAATAAAATTACATGATGCTTATTTATTATTAATATTATTATGATTGTTGTTGTTGTTATTATTATTATAATATTTTATTTAAGTGGTAAGTGAGGCTATATAAATATAACAATGCATTTGCATCTAGATAATTGTCATTATTTCTGGCTCAGTTGGAGTTGAGGTGAGTCTCTGTCAGTTGTTGCTGCTGTTTCTATTAAGAGATTTCAATCAATAAAAAAACATCTCATCTTTTGCACAAATAAAACTTGTATAAACCAACAAACCATATACAAAAGTATATAACATAATCAAAACATACAACCCTGCATCAAGCACAACAGCCTCGCCTAACTGTGTCTTTTTTATGTGTATTTTTACGTCTGTCACAATTGAGCCCCGCCTTCCAATACGCCGGGCCAATGAAAAAGACTGATGGGCTGGTCGGTAACGCCCCTTACTAGAAAAGGGGCCCGGAAAGGAGCTGCATCAAGCCAGCCAGAATAAGACCGGAAATTAGGCGATTCGCCTTCAAAATAAAAGCATACAATTTCACATAACGAACAACTAAATATTGGGGTGTGCAGAACCACGAAATCCCACCAAAATGCTGGACTCATTTGATGAAATATAGAATGGAGCTATAGCTGAAAAACAGATACTGAAAACATCATATGGTATTATGACTTTTGGTGTTGTTTAGAGATTTTCTGATATAGCACTGTCATTGCGTCTTGTGTGATTTCTTTGTGTAATTTTGGCAGCCTGATATATATGGAATCTTGCATAGACCTATATGAATATTAATGTGTGCTGTGAAAAGGACACTTTGTAAAACGCGTTGTGTATGTAAGTGTATTTTAATTTACTACATATTCCTCCATAAATATATTCTTTCATTTAGCCCTTGATATATTACATCTTGCATATGCTGTGAACAGGACATTTTAGAAAAAAAAAACAACAATTCCACCTTAAACACACACATTATTTTCACTTTTGTAGTACTTTGTATTACTCCAAAAAACATTACGTCACGTTCGACAATAAGGGCTCTTATTTTGAAATTTGTTACCGGAAGTCATATATTTTATTGTAGGTGATTTAACGGTAGTTCCGCCGTTCTTCGGTAGCTACTGCTGCGGTACGTCATCTCGGGATTAGACGGTCGATGCTGCTTTAACAGAATTCATCCGAAACCCGCAAATTAGACACAGGAATTACTTAACCGATAACCTCTACTCCCGTTTACTAATTCTACCTACGCGAGGGCAACTTTGATAAGAAATCTAGCGAATAAGCTTGGCAAGCTAACGTTAACGTCGACGTTGATAGCTAGCTGGCTAACAAGTAAATAACTTAGCCGCCGTGGAATTTTTCAAGTCTATTTATGTATTCGCCAGATAAAAGCCATGTTGGACGGATCTCTGGCTCATAACGACGAAGTAAATATCGGCAACGTCGAAAACAACAACCCGATATCGGTGATTTTGAACAACGATGGGGTGAACCTGGGGAAAACACGGCAAGCATTACTGAAGAAAGGTGGGAAAAAACTTCCTCAGCGGCCGCCGCATCCCGGCCAGCTGCCGCACCAGAAACCTCAGAGGAACAACCCGGTCCGCCTGTCGGACCACAACAACAACAATGTGGCGGCCTCAGCCAGCACCAAAGCCACTGTGCAGCCCGGTACCGAGCTGCCGACCGGTGCACAGACTGGGGTGACTCTCCATCATCTCAAGCTGGGAACCAAGAAAGAGGTAAATTCATGGATTATGGCATCCACAGGAAAATCTGTTTTTGTCAGCAGTGCTGCAGTTGTGTTCGACTTCAGGGGTTAAATGAGATGGCAAGGTGGTAAACAATATCTGTTGTGTCCAGTGATGTAAAGAAAACCTAAAAACCTAAACTGACCTCCAGTCTGTGATCTGTGAGACAAACAGCCACCAATACAAACAGTTTGATGCTATTTTGTATGATATGTATGTACTATGAATTCACCTCATAAATATTAATGACAGCGCCCAAAAGGTGGGTAACCTATTCTGCTAATAAAAACGTTGGGTAATCAGAGTCTAGGTGGGTTTAATCTTCACTAAATCCTCTGTTGTGCCTGAGGCGTTGTGAAGTGGCGCAGTTACTAATCCGTGTGTGATGAATCGAAACCAGACTTCTGTTAAACAAGCCTGACTTCCTCTTTCCTCTGGCAGCTTCAGCGAGATAAAAATCCCCCAGGTTGCGCATTGCCGACGTGTTTGGTCTGTAAAGTAGCAGCAGCTTCAGTAACAGGATGTAAAAGTGGGGTAGTTACAATCAGGCCAGGAAACTGAACTTCTGTTATTCAATCCACCACGACACCCTCAACTGTCAAACAAATAATTAGTATACAGTAGTAGCTCTTAATGACAGTTATACATGAGGCTGAAAAATAAATAACAAAATGTGTACATAGTGCTGCATAGTTAATCGTGTATATTGCAATTTTATCTTCCACATTTACTAAATTTCCAGTATGTGTACATTGGCAATGTTGAAATATTTCATTTAGAATGTCCACTTTAGAATAGAATAGCTTTTATTTTTTCAGTTCTAGAAGCCAGAAGTTGAATGACACGGACAGTATAAAGTGTAACACATTAAGGTTATCAATAATGACAATAGTGATAGATTAATACACATTAAATTAAACAATTTGAATAAAGACTTGAAGAAAATGAGTAAATATAATGGCGCTTCATCTGCCAATGCTGTCAATGTTTGTTTTCCCATTGAATAGTCTGATGTTGGCACAAATTGTTATGGGCTCTCCTAGTTTTGAAAGGAAGGGACCTTAGACTTAGTTATTAGTATTAGTTATTAAGATATTAGATATTAGTTACATATTAGTTGAAAATCATCAAGATATTGTTGTAAGAGGTCAAAAGTGTAATAAGATAATTTTGTTTTTCAAATCAAGACTGATAATTGGATTAATAACTGCTGTTTGTTTGTTTTCCTAGCTGCTGAAATCCAAAGGCGGCAGACTGGAGCGAGGGGCGGGGCAGGCGGCAGGCCAGCCGGTCCGCAGCCTGGCCAGACACGATCAAACAGCCCAACATGTGAACGGCCGGAGCCACCGGGCCAAGCCGAGCCCGGCGCCCCCCGGGGCTTCTCAGGCCACCAGGAAGAAAGATAACGGCAGCCAGCACAAGCCCTCGTCTCTCCAGCCGCCCCAACACAGAGAGCAGAAGAAGCCTCTCTGTGCGTCCGACAACGTCAAGATACTGACGCTCTCCCCCGCTGCACCTGTGCCTGAAGACCTCAAGGATGGAGAGAAGGTCTACGCTGGAGCGAAGTTCAGCGAGCCGCCCTCCCCGAGTGTCTTACCCAAACCGCCCAGCCACTGGGTCGGAGAGAACGAGCCCCAACATGGCAGCCATAGCCGAGAGCAAATGACTGTTCATTTAAAGTCCCTGCTGAAGGTTGAAGGTAAATCATGACTGTAATCTGGAGTTTCAAAGTGGAGCTGACCGACCCGATATCTGATGAATGTCAGACGTCAACAATTGGAAATTGGAATCAAAGTAAACTGGGTACGGCCTGCAACCCGCTGCAATAGAATGAAGGGAGTTTTTTGAGAACTGTAGTACAATTTCCCAGATGCAAGAAAGTCAACATGCTGCCCGCATTTGTGAACAGGTTTTGGAGACTCTGTTGTTGCTGGAGATCTGACTGTAATGCTGTTATAGCAGTTGCTGAATTGTTAAAATCATGTATCAAATTGTGAAAGGCAGAGGTGATGGAGAAAATCATTTCTGTTTTGTGATTGAATTGGAAAACAAACTAACACGTTATTTTGGACAGAAGTGAAGTGGAAGTGAGTGTTACAAAGTGTGTGCTAGAAGGTTGAGGAAGTCTCCAGCAGTGTCGAGAGTCTCTGACTCATGTTTACATTTTACAAGTGATAAATGCACTTTCACTGCGAACAGTTTTGGGAAGGCAGCCTTGTGCTAATCGACTTTTTAATGAGCTCTTCTGTAAATGTACATAATATATTGTAGACATATATGTGTATATTTTCCATTTTGATTTTAACTGAGATTCTAGTTTTGTTACTGAGGCTTATCAAAATGTCCCTGCGAACTGAGGCACTTTCTTACAGTTCCACCGGTGGGTGGCAGCACCCATGTGGGACACAATGGACGTGAGAAAGACTTTTCTTACAGATTTGCACTGAAAACAAACAGGGGAAGGGCAGGAAACTTAACTGTTTTGTTCACCAGCCACAGCGGTTGGTTCATCCCAAAGCTCGACCAGCCACTTTGACGAATTCACCAGCCAGCTAGACTTAGAGAGTAGAAAAGGATTTCCAAATCTTGGCTGGCTACCTGCCAAAATGGCTGTGATAGTGGACAAACCTGCCATTCAGGGCCAGAACTTCCCAGCAGTTTGCTGGTGGCTGAAGTTCCTTTTCCTCCTGAACACGAGTCATGCTAGTGGCAAGCCTCAAGCTGTGTTGGGGACTGTGAAGCTGAAGTGGCTGTTGTGGCCTCAGTGTACCGGAGAGATGACCCAAACCTTGTGGGAAACTCTCTGGAAGAACCAGAAGACGACAATGTGAAAAGTCTCAAAGCCGAGGAACAGAGTCTCTAGCATGAGGACAGCTGCTGCAGGAAGCCAGCATCCTGCATCGAGACAGACTGCTTTTTCCTTTTTTAACTGAGTCGCACTGACATGATTTCTGTCTGTATGTTGTGTTTTTTTAAGGGGACTATATTTCACGTACGACTTTATTTCACATACCTCTTCTTTACCCTTTTTTTCCTCAAACGTTTAATCTAAAGCACTTAAATGTTTACCAAGAGTATATGTTGAATTTGCCACGGATGATCTTGTCATTATGTACTACATGTCTTTTATCATGATTTCTTCGGATGCAGGCAGCTGCTGGTTCTTGTTTCTTGACCTCTGTGATGTCGCACAAATGGAAAATTGTATTACTGTAGCAAAAAAACTGCCCATTTTATTGCAGTGTTTTAAAATTATTTCATTCCAGTTATGAAAATAATATGCTCAACAACACACTCCCACACCACAATTTGAAAAAAACAAATGTTTATTTTATGAAGCATTTCATATCTAAATTGAAAATTGTATTAAAAAATTGGTTACCCCTATTATGTTGCCTCTCTGGTTATTATGAGCCAAAAGAAGTTATATACTGTATATATATGTGTGTGTGTGTGTGTGTGTGTGTGTGTGTGTGCTGCTGCTCTTCTCAAACAGATTGGTCACAAGCACCCCCTACCGAATAGACATGGTCATGCAACATGTTTACACAAGTTCAGAATTATTTCCAAGGAGAATCAAAGCCTTTTAAAAACCAAGTTGTCCTAAGAAAATAATTTTTTTTTAAAACTACACGTTCTTCCTAAAGTATATTCCTTATTTCAATGCTGGCACTTTCAATTAATAATATATCTATTCATATCTAGACAGCTTTGCAATGTTATGGTTTTCACGAGGACTTTTATTTTGAAAGAAAAAGATAAAGCTTTTCGAACCGGAAGTATCTGGTGTCGGTGACCCAGATTCCGTTTCCGTCGGTGGGATGTTGGAAGAATTATAATTTGGACCTCTTGAATCTGTCGGCACAGCCGTAAACCACGACTGTATTTGAGAGCTTATTTTTTTATCTAAATATATGGACTGATGGAGAGTTATTAGGTAAGGCGGGAAAGGGATCAGAGGATCGATAACATTTAATTTTCAGTTGGTGTCTGGTATCAGTTGTCCATCAGATCCGTGTCAGTGGCTGTAAACAAGACAGTGTAACCTTAGCTAACGTCAGTGCATTTTCCTTTTTTTAATTTTAATGTTGATAGACTTAAATGTGTTCAGAGAGTGAGGGGATACGACTCGTAGTTGCAATTTAAGAATAGCCCAATACATATGTTTACATGCTAACATGCTAGCCATATAGCTTAACGGTTTCATGGTGCCCTAGCTAGCATTTAGCATTAGCTATGTAACGTTAGACAGTCCAGTGGCCCGTGTAGCTTTCCAATCTGTTATAACAGCGAACCTCAGTATTAGACCCTGAAGTATTTTCTCCCGTGTCAGATGTGACTCTGGCATCCGTCGACCATGAGTAACAGCCATCCTTTGCGGCCACTGGCCTCCGTGTCGGAGATCGACCACATCCACCTGCTGTCGGAGCAGCTGGGAGCGCTGGTCCCCGGCGAGGAGTACAGCGATGTCACCTTCATCGTGGAGGAAAAGCGTTTCCCGGCGCACCGGGTGATCCTGGCAGCTCGCTGTCACTACTTCAGGTAGCGGGAATGGATGAACGCATATCATCATTCTTGTCAATTTATCCTAGCCCTTATTCCCGAATCCCGTTACGTTCTGATCTCTCTTGTATAGGAAGAACGGTACGACGAACTCTATTTAAAATCTGTGTATTGAATGTGAACTTGCTTATCTGAAATCGTACAGACCTCGGAGAACATAACTAAAGATCTTTTACCAACCGGAAGGGCGTTAAGGTAAATTCGGCACATAAATGATCCACTTACTAATTTCAATAACACTTTAACTTTTGATTTGTTCACATTGCCCGCTCTGTATTTGGTGGAAGAAGATGGTGGGGATAACAGGCGACCCAATTCTAAAAGTTGAAATCTTATTGAAATAATTGCTGCTTGTTGTATTAGATGAATGCCGAATTGAAGGATGGATCGTAACCATTCGTAAAAGCTCTTCAGTTTGGTTGGATAGTGATAGGTAGAATTTTTAATGGGGTTTGTTGTGTTCAATACAAGAACAAGGCCATATAAATAACACTTTTAATTCTAGAATTTCATCCAAAACACGACTTTATTATATGACTTGTTAAGTTGAATATTACAAACACTTACCAGAAACAAAATGGGTTTTTGGAGAGGAACAGTGTCTAATTGTAATGCAGTTTATGAAATTAAATGAAAACCAAAAACTAGTAAATAATGAAGTTTGTGAAGTGTAAAAACTAATACATCCGGTTCTGCAAGGAAATTGTATGAGTGATCAATGTCTCTCCACCATGGTTTTACTTTTTTTAGGGATATTATATTGTTATTTAGTATCAGTATTGAAAGGAATCAGTGACTCCATGTGGGAGGAGCAGGCCATTATTCCATCTTAAACAATGTTATGTACCCAATCTTGTAACTTTGCCTCTTTTTTTTGTATTTCAATATTTTTTTCTTAATCTATTGTTACAAGCGCATGATTCAACTGGTAGCTGGTTGATTTGGTCCAAACTTAAAACTCTTTATATCAGGATTTTCTGATGTCTGTGGACAAAATGCATGGAAAACTTACTTCCGGAACCCGGGCACATTTCACCTCTGTTTCCCCTTTCGTCTCCCCCAGGGCCCTGCTGTACGGCGGGATGAAGGAGTCACAGCCTCAGGCGGAGGTGTGTCTGGAGGAGACGCGGGCCGAGGCGTTCTCCATGCTGCTGCACTACCTGTACACGGGCCGGGCCAGCCTCAGCTCCGCCCGGGAGGAGGTGCTGCTGGACTTCCTGGGCCTGGCCCACCGCTACGGCCTGCAGCCGCTGGAGGACTCCACCTCCGAGTTCCTCCGCACCATCCTGCACACCAACAACGTCTGCCTGGTCTTCGACGTGGCCAGCCTCTACTCTCTGAGCGCGCTCAGTGCGGCCTGCTGCGCCTACATGGACAGGCACGCCCCGGAAGTGCTGAACTCTGACGGCTTCCTGACGCTCTCCAAGGTAAGCTGTGGGGTAGAAAGGGAGAGTGTCTATCATACTCTGTGTAATGGAGTAGTGGTCAAGAGGCCGCTGTTAGGATGGCGAGTGGGTAGAAGAGGAAGGCACAGGCTGAGGCAGGCTTCAATATCACCCCGTGGGATTTATTATGAAGAAACCAGGATTTACTAGAAAAAAAATACTGAAAAATGTTTTGAAAAGAAAAATAAAGACATAGATAATGAATCAAGAAAACAAAAAAAATGACAAAGGCAGAACTAAGCCATAAACCAAAACGGCTAAGCCCATGATGTGGGCCCTATGCTATAGGCCAGCAGTTCTGGGTCCTCAGATTTTCGGATTTATAAAAACAAACTTGGCATGAAAATGTGCGCACCGCCACGGAAACTCGGAAAATGACCCATGCGTGCGCACATTTTGGAGACAGTGGGAAACGGTGACTGACATGGCAAAGTAGTAAAATAAAGCAAAAATTGGCCTTTACACTCAGTTCATTTCCAGGCCGACTCAACATCAACTTAGAAACCCCTCTAATAATTATAGTCCTTGTCGGAAGAACGTCTATAGGCTACAACTCAATAGCATCTTTAGTTTGAAAGCCGATCATTTGTCCAAAAAGCATCTATATGTCATTATAGGCTGACATGGTGTGAATTAGTCTTAAGTAAGTACATTACAGTCTTTTAGCAGAGACCCAATTTGTCACAATTAAATGCGACAAATTCAAGGTGAACGTTGAAGCAACAAGATGTCATCCTGTTCTTCCGATATGCCGTGAACGCAGCATTAGCTACTGTCTTTTACGTTGCTTGTAATGTTGTGCGTGGTATCTGTTGTGAAAAACGTAGCCAGGTACCAGCTTTGTCTTGTTCCCTCCTCCGTGCGCAGGCCGCTCTGCTCACCGTGGTCAGGAGGGACTCGTTCGCCGCCAGCGAGAAGGAGATCTTCCAGGCCTTGTGCCGCTGGTGCCGGCAGCACGGCGAGGGGGCCGACACCCAGGAAGTGATGTCGGCCGTGCGGCTGCCGCTCATGAGCCTGACGGAGATGCTGAACGTGGTGCGGCCGTCCGGCCTGCTGAGCCCCGACGACCTGCTGGACGCCATCAAGACCCGCTCCGAGAGCCGCGACATGGACCTCAACTACCGCGGCATGCTCAGTCAGTCCTGCTCCTCCTCTGTCTGTCTGTCTGTCTGTCTGTCTGTTATTGTTATTAAGGTTTTTATCGCAGCACCATGGTCTTCAAGAGCCAAAGACAGGCCAGTCAGAAAGAGTGAAACACTTTACTCCTGTATTCATAGTATTCCCATGATGTCACATGCATGTCCGACCAATATGGTGTCATTTGATTCTAATCATCTGTTCATTTATTACAATGACCTGTTATTTTCCTACCAAGACGGCCTTATGGTGATGTAACAGGATACTCAATTATAATCAATTCATTTTCTGACGATTGATTAATCGATTAATCAACTAATCGTTTCAGCACCAATCTTTACTAATGTTAATGTATTCTCCATAGAAATGATGAAGGCAGCTGATAAACTAGGGAGTCAGAGAGCTGAGATCATATTCAAATAATATGATAATTATTTAGGTCTATGTGTCATCGCTGTAGGATTGTACTGAATCTGTACTTGTTGTTTATATTACAACAGTATGTCTATGTAGCCAGTTTATGCCTCTGACCTGTTACACGCTTGCATTTGCACATACCTGTCTTCTTCTGTGGTTTCAGTCCCGGAGGAGAACATCGCCACCATGAAGTACGGAGCCCAGGTGGTGAAGGGCGAGCTGAAGTCGGCGCTGCTGGACGGAGACACGCAGAACTACGACCTGGACCACGGCTTCTCCAGACACCCCATCGAGGAGGACGGCCGGGCCGGCATCCAGATCAAACTGGGCCAGTCCTCCATCATCAACCACGTCCGCCTCCTGCTGTGGGACAGAGACAGCCGGTGAGACTCAAACCTTTCAAGACACAGGAGGGGAGCTGGAGTTTGTGTTCGGACATACTGAGTATATTTCAAGATATTTTAATAGAATATTGGAGGACATAATAGAATTGGATTTAAATTGTTTTTGGCCTCACCTGGGATTAAAACAACAGACTTCAAAGCACAAAATGTAACACACAACTAAACATAAAACACCTAAAGAATAGGGAACACATACATGGGTCATCATAAGTAAAATGATCAGACTGCGCTGGTAAGGTAACTTATGTTTCCTTGAGAGAAATTATCTGAAAATAATTTTGTTTTATGGTTTTCATACAGAGAGTTTTGCTCCAAAATGAGATATACACTTGAAGAAAGTCAGCTCTACAATTGCTGACATGAAACGGAAACTAATTTTTGAAACACATTAAGATACATTTTCTTATAAAATACACTTTTAAGATGCAATCATCTATATTTTTGAACCGTTGAGTGATGCATTTCAATTAACAATCTTACAATTTTTTTTTCTAGAAATGAATATATACAGTATGTCGGACTTTGGAATGAAACTCCTCACATTGACTTCATAACATGCCGACAAAAACGAACTGAAAGTGGTTTATGTGCTGATGTCATTCTTGATGATCTTCAGGTCCTACTCCTACTACATCGAGGTTTCCATGGACGAGCTCGACTGGGTGCGAGTTGTCGACCATTCCAAGTTCCTCTGTCGCTCCTGGCAGAATCTCTACTTCACACCCCGGGTTTGCAGGTAAGCCGCACACAACAACCCTTTTGGCTTGGTGCGGTTTGTTTTCTTTGGTGGAAAACATTTCTTTGTTAGGTTCACACTGCCCAATTATAACTAAGCCAGGGCTTGTCACAACTAGCTTGTTTATTGGACAGAGTTTTGGTGACCTGTCGTCCTGCCAGGTGAGAGATTTTGTTGGCGAGTCAAAACAAATCCAATTCCAGTTCCTGTAACTTTAGCCAAGCGTGACGGACTTGTCTGCGGTCTTTGCTGTAATTTATCCTCTCTGGTGTTCATTCCAGTTTGGAACGAGTTTTGGCGTTGTTTCCTGTAGTTGGTTCAGATTACGTTCTCTAACGAACCGCACCGCAGCATTTTCAGGCGCTTCGGTGCCGTTATTTGGTGTCGACTGAGTGCGAATGGCGTCGTTCTCTCCTGGCCAAACGAACCGAACCAAAGGAGTAAACGCTCCAGAGTAACCGCTCCAAACATGCTGTGGTTTGAACGCACCCTCAGATTACAGTGTGTTCATGTCCGAACAAACCTCCAGTAACACGACTAATGCTGCAGAACTCAGAAAGAACACAGAAAGTTTTCTGTTGCTTTGAGTTAAAAGTTCTCAGGGTAAAGGAAAACGCAGTCATTCAATCAGTCAATCTTTATACAGCACATGTATTACAATCAAATACAGTTCAATGCACTTCACAGTAGAGATAAAAATAAAGTGCATAAAAACAATAAAATGCATAAAAAGACTAAAAAGGGGAAGTAACAATAAAAACAGGAGACACTATAAAAACAGAAGACACTATAAACACAGAAGACACTATAAAAACAGGAGACACTATCAAAACAGAAGAGGAATAATACAAAACAGAAAGGGAATATAAAAATATAAAAGGAATACATAGAATAAGGAGAGAAAAGATTAAAAACAACACAGCAGTCCATTTAGCTTGTGTTTTAAAGATGCCTGTGGTCATCAGTCATATTCTACCTTTGCAGAATAACAACCTAAACCTTTACCTAACTGACAGAATAAGATGATGGGTTGTTAATGACAGTATTAGTGTTGAGATTGGTTTATGGCTGTGTGGTTTTAGCTGTTTGGCTCCACCGCAGCAGGTGTGATGGTGCGGTTTGTTTTCCCAGGTACGTCCGCATCGTGGGAACACACAACACGGTCAACAAGGTCTTTCACCTCGTGGCCTTTGAATGCATGTTCACCAACCGCTCCTTTACTCTGGAAAACGGACTTTTGGGTAAGTTGCAGAATCAGACACTACAGCATATATGAAGTCTTTGGTGTTTTTAAGGAGCGCACTTTACATTGGTTCTACTATTCTACTTTTAGCACTCAAATTTCAGTCAGTCAGGTAAATCCTTCACATGCAAATGGGTGCTGAAAACAGAGAAACAACACTGTAAGGTTTCCTTCCTTTTCCCCTGACGTCTGCAGTGCCCAGCGACAACGTGGCGACCATCGCGGCGTGTTCCAGCGTCATCGAAGGCGTGAGCCGAAGCAGGAACGCCTTGCTCAACGGCGACACGCGCAACTACGACTGGGACTCGGGCTACACCTGCCACCAGCTGGGCTCCGGAGCCATCGTCATCCAGCTGGCTCAGCCCTACACCATCGGCTCCTTACGGTACCGTCAAAATGTCATGTATATTTGAATAGTTTCCCAATAAGGCTGCACCATTAAAGGTGAATTAAAGGTCAGGGAGAGTCTTGCAATTCCAGTGGGTGGGGAGTTTTTGTTCCAAAACAGAGTACTAATTAGGGATGCACCGATACCGATACTGGTATCGGTATCGGTGCCGATACCAGGCTAAAATGGAATATCGGTATCGGAGATTTTACCCAAGACTAAAATCTGATAAAAGCCATGAGTAACATGTAAGAAATAAAAGCAAACTGTCTTGATTTTATGCATTTGTGGCACATAGAAGCCTGTATTTCTCAAACAGTGGGAAAAACAAGGATTTTATGTCAATAATTTTGTCCATTGACCCCAAACTAAGGAAGTAAGCCTGCACTGTTCAGTAAAAGTAATGGATCGGATCGGTACTCAGTATCGGCCGATACTTAAACTTTCATACTCGTAATCGGTATCGGCATTGAAAAAGTGGCATCGGTGCATCCCTAGTACGAATCAGAAAGTGAGTTTTGAAAGCCAGAAATCTCAGCATCTGGTCAAGTAATCTTAAAGTCTCTGGTATTGATCAACAACCCTATCAACCCAGCAGATATATTATGATCATTTTGTGCTGTTACTTACTGACCTTTTATCCTTTAATTTGTATAAGTACATATCGCAATTTTAGTTTGCACTGTTAATAACTGTAGAATTTGGCTGTAAACATTTAAGCAGTTTCACTTCACTTGGAATGCCAGCTGGAGTTGAAAATAGTCAAGATGTTTATATAAGATATAAAAAGCATGACTTTTGTTGTATTTATGTTCCTCAAATCATTGACACTAATAATTTAGATTAGTTTTAGATCCCAGCAACTAGCAGAGTAATCCTGACAGATTTTAGTCATAATTGTGCAGCCTTAGGTCAGGTGTTGAAATGCATGAAAATTTTAAATAGATAATTTCACCTGGGGTAGAATGTGGTTCAGTAGTCCCAATATTGCTATGACTGCGTGTGTGACGTAGTTGTATACCCACTGTCATTTCACATACCAGAATTTGTATCTATGGAGTGAAATAGCATTGGATACCATAAACACCCAGTTATAGGACAGTTATGTTAGAAATGGATTAACACTTTTTACTGTTCCCCACTCCCTCCTCCTGTGCAGGCTGCTGCTGTGGGACTGTGACGAGCGCTCCTACAGTTACTACATCGAGGTCTCCGCCAATCAGCAGCAGTGGACGAAGGTGGTGGACCGCACCAAGGTGGCATGTCGGTGAGGCTCCCATTCACATTCCATTTGATCTGTTTTTAACCTTTTATTTAACCGGCTAATCCTGCTGATGTTCCGATCTCAAGAGCGACCGGGGCCTTGTTCCTCGTACGCCGCTTCATTAATCCAGGCTCATATGATGTGAGCCGGTTCAAATTATCTTGATAATCCTCAGTCGGCGGACTCGGTTCCTCGAGCGCGACACATCGTCATCGGGAAATGACTGACAGCGGAAGCAGCCATTCATTCATCAAAGTCTCGACTGAAAGAGAAATATGAAATGCAACACTGTAAAATGAGAGCAATCGTGGCTGAAAGTTGCAGATAGATCAAATGCGTAATAAGGCTATTTACAATTGCATATAGAACTGAAGAACTGAAGTGAATTGGTTGAATACTTTTTTTTTTTTTTTTTTTTACTTTATAACTGAAGATTTTAATGATCTTTGTGAAAAGTTTTTTTTTTTTGTTTTTTTTTTTGGTTGAATAAATTTAATGTATGAAATTTGTGCTCATGATGCCAAACTATTTAGGTTCATTTTATCTGTTTCGGTCTACCAAACTAATTTGGATTGGTTCTATTTTTTATTTGTTAAATATTTTATCTGAACTGTGTTTATTTGGATGAAATCAACTTAGTCGTTTTATTACTACCTAAGAGGATGAGTATATACTGTAGGTATTTAACTCTTTTCATTGTGGAAATTATTCGACTAAACCTGTACCTTTCAAACACCAAAGGATCTTGGTGATTCCTCAGTACACGCTCTCTTCTAAAGCCCGTCTGATCTATCGGCTCCTCTCTAAGGAAACGGCAGCCTTGTCTGAATGAGTTCATGGATGAGGTGAGCTTAAAAAGGCCTGCTTATAATCCAACTAACTAAGCCTGCGTTTTTGCAAGTTTGAGTTTAAGGAGCTGTTTCTCTGGTAGCAAGGAAGTTAGACTCAATTTTAAGCTTTCTTCAAGGAACAGAAAATCCCGGGCTCGTGTCAGACTGTCACAAACGTATCCAGCTAACTCAGTTATCCATGTACGAGGAACGAGGCCCTGGCCAAGAAAGCAGCATCAAGGCAAACATAACAGCTGTAAACAGACAACATACAAAAATGTACATAAGCAAAAATACAATCAGAATCACACAAAAGATATTATAAGTCCTTGTATTGATTTTTTTTCCCCCGCTCTTCCTTGCAGGTCGTGGCAGACCCTGAAGTTTGATAAGCAGCCTGCCTCCTTCATCCGTATTGTGGGAACGCACAACACTGCTAATGAGGTGAAAAGACTGTTTACCATGGCCATCAATGCTGCTTCTGTTTCCTTTTGTTTCCTCTCTCGCATAATGTTACACAGAGTGCCGGTACTGAGGAAGCACTGCGGTTTCTGAGCTGAGAAACAGAGTTTTTTCAGAACCAGTACTCCACTTTGTTGTGTTTCGTTTCATATTTACCATTACCTGGTTGCATAAAAGTCAAGCTTATGTAAATGTAATGTAAATCCTAGCAAAAACATGTTCATTTACACAAAGATTAAGTTTGCCTTACATTGTACCTGAAAATCATGGAGCAGATGATTTAAGATAATCATGCACTGTGTTTATAAGATGTGCTGTTTTGCTGCAAGCATGTGAGAGCTACGGGAAAACACTTCTTGGGGGTTGGGGGTAAATGTAAATTACTTGTATAATTATTGCATTTTACATGTTGTTTTTGTATTTTTTCCTGGTATTGTATAGAATAGTGACAACACACTGTCTACAGTATATGACAGTAGATAAAAACAATGTGGCTGTTAAAGTATACAAATGAGAACTTCAATCTGTCTGGTTGCCAAAACGTACAACCTCTAAGTGACTGGCTCAAATCCAGTCTAAGATGCCCACAGCTTTATCTGTCTTACAGAGATATCAGTGAGGGTGCTATACTGAGAAAATATTGGAAATGTGTCTCCCATCATTTAAGATCCACATTGGAGAGAATAATATTCCCCAGCTTGCATTCTCAACACATTTAAAGGACGCACAACCCATTTTCTTTTCAACCTTTTCTTGTAGCAGCAACTGAGATTGTATAAAAGTAGACGTTCCTCTACAGCAGTGGTTGTCTATCCTGGAGTACTGCTGGTTTTCTATCCTACCAGGTGGTTAATTACATTCACCCGGTGTCCCAGGTGTAAATCAGTCCCCAATTCGATGGACAGAATGAAAACCAGCAGGGCTCTGGGTCCTGAGGACAAGACTGAGGACCTCTGCTGGACAGTAGCCATTTTTAAAGCCCTGCTCCGGCTCACTGGCTCCAGACTGGAGGCTTTGCTTCCCTCTTGTGGATAAGTTGTTGTTAACCTCAGACAGGCTGAAGGAAGCCGGTCGATGTGCCTGGACTCTGTAAGCAGAGATCTTGCATAGATCTCAAACTTGCGTTAGCATATGTATGCCTTGCATTAACAATGAATCAGGCCACATATTCCAGAGTTTGTGCGTGAATGGGGTTTAAATAGTTGTGGGACAGTGCAGTGGTTCTCAAACTCAGGGTTGACAAGACAATTTTGGGGAGTCGCAAAAAAATGTATGGGATAGGAACAAAACATATTTCTACAATACAGATTTAGTATAAGGTGTAATTTGTCAGATTTTTCTCCAATTCTTACTTTTCTCGTGAAATGCTGAATATTTTTCAGCCTCCAGGCCCAAATGAAACAACCTGAAAAGGGCAAATCATTTTATGATTGAACTGTTTTTTTTTTTGGTTTGAACCCAGGTCTGACTCTTTCTCTGCCGCAGGTTTTCCACTGCGTCCACTTCGAGTGTCCGGCCCAGCTGGAGACGGAGGTGAATGAAGGCAGCCCCGGGCCCGAGTCCCCCGAGGCTGGCGCCGCCTCCCAGCAGTCGCGGCCCCAGCGACCGTCACGCACACACAGCCTGCTGCCCTCCCAGCCCTCTTCCTCCTCCTCCTCCTCCTCCTCACAGCCCCATCTCTAAGAAACACCCCTCCCTCCCCTCTGCTGAAGCCGGTTGGAGGACGGGAAACCTCAGAACGCCATTTTGCACAGCCTTCGTCATCCAGACTGCACTGCTACGACGCTGCTAAGGCGATTGTTCCATTGTAATAACCCACGGTCCTTGTTTGCAGTCATGAACACAACAGTAGTGAATTGTATTTCCATAGCAGCAGCATTTAGGGCTCCAGTCTTCCCAGAATCGAAACACAATGAAGGAAAAAAAAAAACGTTAGTTATTTGGTCTGTTGGCCCATGTGTTTTTGTGAAGATACTGTTTAGCTGCCAGTGCAATAACACGTAACGTTTTTACTCTTCAAAACTGAAGCGGGCAAGGCGTAATTTATATTGCTTGTCCAAAGATGAGGGACACACTGAAATATGGGTATACCACCAAAGAGCAGAGAAAAATGAAGGGTTTCAATCCAAAATGCTGTATATCAATTTTGGGGGGAAAAAGTACTACCTGAAATCCACCAGTCAATACTGTATTTCAAAAACACATGGATTTTATCTTCAGACAAACAACTATTTTTTTAAGGAAAGCTCTTAAAATGACTCCGCTCACTTTCATACCAGCAAGCTATCAGAGTAGGGGGTCAGTATTTTTCAAATGGTGGATATCTCATTTTGGAATGAAACTCCTCCAGTGTTTGCCAAAGCTGTCTGGCTAATGCACCCCATGACATTTGTATGCAAATAGCACTTAATTTGATTATGTATTTGCATATTAAGTATTTGTCGACAGTCTTTCACAACCAAAAAAAAACAAAAACAAAATCTGCGGTCCTTGTCTGGTGTGACTTTTTGATACTTTTAAATTCATGCCTCAAGCAAAACCTCACTAAAAAAATAAATTAGACTGAATTCAATGTCTTAATTTAGTATTACTAAGCACTTGAATAGCTTAGCACAAATGATTTGGGAAATTCATTAGCTCTTACATGTGTAAATCGGGGTTGAGGAGCATTGACCAAATTATTTATGCACTGGGGCTTTTGGGGAAAAAATGTGTTTAGATGGATGAGCAGCTGCTATTGGCACTTTATTTTACTCAAGTATACTGAAAAAAAAAAAAAGTTGCAGCTTAGGTCTTCTAACATAGAAGTACAATACTGGAGTGCTGGATGTGGTAACCCTCTGTTTTTGTATGTTACAGAACTAATTTAAGAACTTCCATGCTCTTTGATCTGTCTAGTTTAAACTGTCTTTTGCGTTGTGTGTTTTTGGATTTGTGTTTGTTTTTAAACTGTTAAGCTATCAGTGCTGTGGTTTGTGTTTCCTATTCTCTCCTTTTGCATTTCTCAGTTCTGATGTTGCACTTTGAGTTGATTTTTTTTTTCTTTGAAACCTTTTATTTGATGTTGAATGACCTGAAACACCTAACGACCCTGTAAGCCTTTCTTTGTAATCCCCATCTACATTTTAGAAGATTGCCCATTAGTTTGATAATGTCTTCCTTAATAGCTAACCAGAGAACTGAAATAGGGCTTTGATCAGGTTAGATTGTGCTGTAGAGAACTCATTTCCCATCTCCCATCTAACTTTATATGTATCTGAATAGTTTTACTTAATATATTTAGTTTTGACCATTGACATGTGATTGCATTTCACTGCCTCTTGTTCAATGCATTGCCTATCAATAATGTGATACAGGAACAACTGACATTGGTTATTGATGTTGATCATTGGGTGGTTGCACCCGTCTGTTTGCCTGAATCACTGCTGTTAAACTAACAGTGGAGTTCTCGATGATACAAGCAATACAGTGATCTTTATCTTCTGTTATTCTTGAGAGCTTTTGTTAAAGTTTGACAGTGTTGATTGATCAGTGACTCTGCATTCATCATGCTCCAGACAACTTTTTTGGGCAACGCTGCCCAAGCAGTTGCCTCAGAAGTATTCCAGTGATTCCAGAAGAAACATTTGTTGCCAGGAAACATCCAAGCAGACTTTTGGTCCTGAGTCTGACATAGTATCTTGTTGCTGGGGATGTTGCCCATCTACATTGCCCAAATAATTGCCTAGTTTACCTCAGCCTTTAGGAACAGCAACAGAAGGGTTTCAAGCAGGACAGTGGGGTAAAATGAATTAGTAATGGGGAAAAGCATACTTGAATTGATTTTAGTTCATCTTGGTGGTTGTTTGCACTTAAAATGATCACTTACTGGAGGCAATGGTCTACCCAACTTTTATTGACCACTACATCATTGATTAGATGTTATTCTATTGCTGTCTGTAAATTCAGCCTTTGAGACAAAGGCATTTGAAGAACACCAAATCTTAATTTTAGCCTCTAACCCAGGGGCTCCCAAATCTTTTCATGTCAAGGACCATTAAATACATATGCAGTAGACCACGGACCCCTGTTTGATAAGATTTTCTCCCAAGGAATCCCAGGATTCAGGAGATTTCTGTTAAGTAGGTGTGACTTGGAGAATTAAATAGCTTTACAGTAACAGTGAGTACAGTGAGAGCAAGTCAACCCCTATACATTCTCTTATTGTGCTTACTTCCGAGTGAAAACAACAGTAAAATTGAACTATTCCCCATTTTGCCAACGTTATAACTGTCTACAGTGATATTTACCTCTCAGTTTGTGGCATTATGTTGCCTTCATTTTGCTGGGCAATATTGACATTACGGTTTGATGGACGCGTTTCCGGCCCCGCACACTCCGTCCCAGCGACGTGTGAGTAGGGGTGGTCCCGACCAGCGCGAGGGGAAGGCCTTGCTCTATCTATTTATTTTCCTTTGAACAAACGTCCCACGGATTTAACGTCTCCGTGTTTTCATTTAATGCTGTGCCGATGGATATGTGGTGAATTTTGACGTGTTTTTAGTTCGTGTAAAACACTCGGACGCCCCCCCTCTTTTGTTTGTGGGTCGTAACGTCCGACGGTCCAGCTGATTGCATTGAGTGCCGACCGTTCAATTATTCCCAACTGAGCCGTTTTTATTAGGCTTAACGACGGGGTTTTGTACTCGAAACGGTCCAGTTTCTTTACCCTTCTTCCTCAACTTGTGGACTTTAAACGACGAGGACATACATTTTTGTTTAACTTGAGTGTGGGATTTTTTTTCATTGAACGACCAGGCCCCGGACTCATCCCCAGCCTCGCGTTTCCATATCGGTTTTTTTTGTTGGAAGTCATGGGAGATACGAGTGAACGAAGCAAACCACCTAGTCTACCTCCCCGGTGTCCCTGCGGATTTTGGGGGTAAGAATATAACGTCTAAATTAAGTTAAAGTACCGCTTGATTGAGCCGAGAGGTAAATGTGGATGTAATATGCCCAACGGCTTTAGCTAGCTAGTCCAAACCCATTGTTGTTGTTCTGTTGTGCAGGCCGAGGGTGGGGGGTTGGGAAGTTAATAAATACCCTTTTAGCTTGAAAACCGGCGAATTTACCACCGTTTTCTACGTTTTTAAACACATCCCCGTCGTGTAAAACGTCAAATGCCGTTTCGTAGCGTTGCGATATCGTGTTTTAACGCAATTTGGGGTTTCAGGAGATGACGTATCCGAGATAGAAAATGATTTATTGCCAGCAGGTTCCTTTTAAACCTGCCCTGTGTTTTTCTACCCAATCACCTCGAAAATAACCAGCAGTAAAACAATTCAAACGCCTCTTCGGGTTATATCCTTAAACTGAGCTGTGCTGACTATCTGTCTTAGTTATTTTTCATCCCTTTACATTCTCTCTTGTCAAGTGGTGGATGTGTTTTGCATACCGGATGTGATTCACTGATGTTTCCCCCTTAGGAAAAATAACTACAGTAATCCTATAATACATTGTACAAAGACACATTACAAACATTACTGCCAAGCTATGAGTCCTTATATGACTGTTGTAGTCATGTAATAGGAGATACAAATACCATGAAGTGCGATAAGATTACTGTTATCTCATTACTGAGCCCCACAAACGCACTGTAAGCTCCTAAGGGTTATTACAGGAATATTAAAGTGATTTCTTCTTTGTAGGGTGGTGACAGTTCTTGCAAAATACAGCCAGGAAACCACAAAATCCTCCTATTTTGAGGTATTATCAAAGCAAGAACATGATCATATGACTACCCCCCTCCCCCTCTACATTCACTGGCTTTACATTATGGTGTCCAGTAAGCAAATTGGGACCAGTATCCCACCTGTCAATGTCAGGTGACACAAATGGCAGCATTGTGTTTACGGTCCTGTCTCAGAATAACACCTGGCCTCGGGCAACTGGCTGTCCAACACATGCTCTTAAATCAAATCATAGAAACTCAAAGCCTTTTAAAAGGTCTTGAAAACCGTTTAATATCATTTGTAAGTCTTGAACTCCGCTTTAGAGGTCTTGAAAATGATTATATTTTTGTGTCAGTGCTGATGACAGCTGATATTTTGTGCCAATATGCAATATCTTTAAATATGACTATTTTTATGTCCAAAAAATGACATGTATTTAGTATTTCCACCAATGATTTTGTTCTTGCCAGGATGGAAAAGCCTCTGAAACAGCATTTAGACCATCATGGGACAATAAAACTCTCTACTGAAAACCAGACTAATGACATTCTTTTAGGTGGGGTAGAAGCTCCTACAGGCAGGTTGGGCCCCACCCCACCTGATTAATTGTAGGTGAAACTTGTTTACTGCCTTTTAAATGAAGTTAATGTACTAAAAACACTATTGAACAATTAAATGAATAATTTAAATGTGCAAAGAAAACAGATTTTACACACTGTTTTCATGTAGTTTTGGTCAGGGAGGAGCCTCAGACTGGCCGATATACGACATTTAACAAAAGCCCAATATCGGCCCGATATATCAACAAACCCATATATCGGTGTAATCCTGGTAGAGGGTATAGGGATTAAAGTTTTTCTGTTCTCTCTTTGTTTGTCTTATCTCCTTTTTATTTGCTTTCCTGCTTTGTTTTTGCTCTGTTTGCTACTCTTATGAACTAATTTTGTTAGACGCACCTTAAAAAAAAATATTTGACTTGGCTGTGCCCACTTCTTTCAGTGGGCATGGTAGAGTCTTCCCACCCATCATCCTAATTACAGTGTCACCTGTATTGGAGGGTGCGGTTAGAGTAAATGACTCGTGATTTCTCATCTTACTGGCTGATCATCTGTCTACCGTGAAATGTAGGCTATCTTTGTGCCACTGATGCCAGGGAATCGTTCTGGGGAAATTTTGTTTGGCCTCTTTTCAAGTCACCTTATCTGGATATGGCTATCAATTTGGCATAGCATTGTTTGATAAGAGAGCAACTTTTGCTACTGATATGAAACGATCAATAGGTTATTTTCGGCTTATATTTAGATCTTGAGTCATACAGCAGCGTTTAGTCAAAGCCTTTGGTATATAATACTGTCACAACGGAAATTTCAGTCCCGCTTCAACACTGTTGCAAGAGATTGAATTCATTATTGAATTCTGTAAGCATTCAGTACTTTCAGCAAATGTGTTGTGCAAGTTGAAATTTCCCTTCAGCGTCACTTCGAGAGGGAGCAAACGTGAATAGTTAAAAGACGAAGGAGGAGGATTGGACTAGACGGAGCTGCAGCCTGGCTCTTGACAGTAGACTGCAGCAGTCAGCACAAAATTTGAACTGCTGAAAACATGACAACAGTGTCAAACGGTCCGCCACGTCTCGAACTGAATTCAGGCACGTTGCCATTTTATACCGGTGTTTTTATGAGATTTATTCCTCCAAATAAAATTAAGAAACGAGTGGAAGAAGTGCAGTTGGGAATCTCTACTGATGTAAATTATGTGATATCATGTGAGTGGGAGTTGTTTTTGTTAAAATCGACTTCTTTACAGGTTCATTTTTGTTTTCCTCCCCCTGTATCTAAACTCCAGTTGGCTGTTGACAGGATCACTATCAGATTTCAGTCTTGGCAAGTCTTAGACTGCTTCACACTGCAGGACTGGACCGACCAAATCAAACACGTCTGAAAAAAATCTTGTCAGGCTCCATCTGGCCTGGAGCCGCCGGGAGGCCAAAGTTCACACTACATGATAATCTGACCGACTGTCAGGCCTAAGTGCCGCCACTCCCCACCCAAACCCCCCCCCCCCGACAGTTGGGATGGTCTAGTCGGGCTTAGAATCGGCATTAAAATCAGCCTTTATCCCTTGACTACTTCCAAGGCCTTTTAACACTGGAAGGCACTCGGAGAGCACAAACCTCCGCCAACGCTGAACAATTCTCCAACTTGCTGTTACACCCAAAGACATCATTCTTATCTCATAAATTTCAAGTTAAATAGATGTCTTGACCCTGCAAACATATCCGTAGGATTTGGAATCAAGTCTCTATCTCTGTTAGTTTCATAATTATGGCTAAAAAACGATAATCGTTTAATGGCAGACATCCCAGATCTGGATCGCCACCAAAATCTAATCAATTGTTCCTTGGCCCAAGGCCTATCTGTCGACCAAATTTCATGGAGACCAGTTCATAAGATTTTGAGCTATCCTGCTGACAGACAAACACAGACAAACTAAATAATGGGTGAAAACAAAACCTCCTTGGCGGGGGTAAAAAAACAAAACGTGTCGGCCTGTCCTGCTGCATTGGTCACATAGCTCCTGTAGGCACAATGATCTGAAAACCCTACAGACTTCCAGCCTCTGTGCTATTGACAGGACTCATTGCTGACAAACGGCTCAGCCTAATGTATTGTGTTGGTGCTAATGTCAAAGTGGAAGAAAGGTCCAGAAGGTGAGGGACAAACATAACCTACCTGAGGGAAAGGAGAATATATTAAGAAGACATTTCCAAAATGCTAAATGACCATTTAGGAGAAGAAAATCATTACCTGAAGTTTACAAGCCAATATTTGTAAAATGTAGACTGCCCAGTCTGGAAAAGTCTCATTATTTTGTCAACCATGGACTTAATTTATGTATTGTCCTTTTTAAAAAATACCGTAATATGTTTAAATTTTGAGCTGTCAGTCATTTTGTATGAGTAGTCTCACTCAACAGAATTTGTAATTTCCATGTGAGATGATCAGATGCTTTTTACAGATCCATTAGCATAGTTGAGATTGTTTGCTTAAATTGACTGTATTCAGCTACAGATTCACACATTGGCACAATAACATTAAAGATGTCAGCCAGTTTGCAATGAAGAATCACTTTATTTGCAAGAGCACAGGAGACATTAGCAACACATTGTAATGCTGTACATGTTGACACACATGGTACAAGTGCATTAGGACGTCATATACTACACAAAGGGAAAGTGCAAGACATATGATAGATACTAGAGCTGCACAATTCAGTGAAAACATAAAAAATTTAATATTGGAACAGCAATTTCAAGGCTGTGATGGGTTAAAAAGGCAGAGTTTGTTAGATGAAAGATGTTTCGCTCCATTATAATCATTTAGTTTACAGATACATGCATGACTTTTTCCTGCCTGTCATGCCCATCCACTCTTAGATTAATCAACTCTTTGTTTGTTTGGGTTTTAGTCGACTTAGGCTTTCATCGCTTTAGTTGATTAGTCAGTTTTAAAGGTTATCTTTTAAAATATTATTTATTTAGTTTACTTCTGGCATCAGATGAGTACACGTAGCATTGGTCTTCTTTGATGAACACTAGATCAAAATGTAGATAAATGTAGAGCAAAAATGAGGGAGAAGACATGTCGCAAATCTGTTGATTAAATGGACTAATTCAGTATTCCAATACAAAATCTAGTGATGAGCAGAGGAGCATTAAACATTAGGTTAGTTGAAACTTTAATGATCCCGGTGGAAACTGGGTCATTGTAGCGGTAAAGAAAAGGATACGCTGTAGATGACAGAACAAAAAGAATGTTATGAAGATACAACAACAAAAAAGAACATTTTTGAAGACAGTACAACCTGCAGATAAAGATACACTGCCTTTTGTCACGATTAAACGTAATTATCAGCTTGAGCGCGTTAAACATAATCACAAATAATAACAGATCCCCTGCATGTTGTGTCCGTGTCTCACACCACTACAGTTACAAAAAAAACGTAGGGGACAGACTGATCCAGAACAGGGTTTGTAGTACAATATACATGATATCTGCTTTGCTAAACACAATTGGACTTCATGTCCCTTAGCAATGAATTTTCATTTGTTCTTCTTTCTTATTCTGCTGATTTCGCATTCATTAGCCATGTTCAGTCAGAAATAGGCTGATTTTGCCAGCTTTGTGTCTTTATTTTGGTATTGGTATTAAATTCAGTTCCAAGTAGCATTTAAAAAGTCTTAAATTTGGCTTTCTGAAACCTGCAGATATGCTGTTTATTCTGACAGATTGCGGGCGATATCAGAGGCTCCGATTGTATCTATGCAGCAGTCTGCAGCTACAAAGTTTTGAACAGGCAAATCATGTATTTCTCACTGCTTTGTTATTGCCTTTCATTTTGATTTGTTAATATAGCTAGTAAGTACTAATGAGATTGCATTAATTGAAAATAAACAGGAAAAAATTCAATAAAATTGCTTCAGAGCTTACCGTCAAACCCAACAATGGATGCAACTGCTCTCCAAGCATCGTTTTGGAGACGTTTATTAGTGTAGTGTTTCAAATACAAGCTGTAGAGAACTGGGAAGCTTTGAAAGGCTGTAATTGACTTCTCATCCATTTTGCACTTGCCAGGCAGAACTATTGTTCATGAAACAAAATCACAAAGGGAGACGAGGAAGCAAGGGCATCTGGCTGCTGACGGCCGATGACTGTGAAAAGTTCGGCTTTCAGTTCAACTTTTTCTCAGCCGACAAGCTTGTTGAGTTTCCACACATCAGCTGAGTTTCCCGGTCGCTCAGCTCTGTAGGAAATGAATGGACTTCCGCTGATCATGTTGCTCAGAGTGTGATCACATTGGTTAATGTTTGTTCATTCCCAACCCACAAATGGGCACACACACACAAAAACACACACACACACACACTTGACAGTCAGAGGCGAGATCAAAAGGCAGCAGCAGTTGCCTGTTGCTCGTTTCTCACAGTAAAATAATCAACTTTATTACAACCTTATGCTCCTGCCTCGAGTGACTTCTGGCATCTCCCTCTCCCACGCCAGTGTGCGTGTGTGTGTGTGTTGTCACTTCCTCTCATCCTGCCTTCAACTTGTTATAATACACGTCCTGTGGCCATGGCAACTACAAAGGCGCAAAAAAAATGGGTCGTCGAGATGAAACATCAGGAGAGGTTGTGAAAGACGTTTTTAGTGACGTAACTATCATTGTGCTATTAAATAAGGGCGAGAGCCTGCTAGTGTCCCACTGATAATGATAAAGTACAATCATACCTGTTGAGAAAGGGTAATATACCAGTTTCTCTAGAAGTGGCACTTTGATTTGTCTTTCATGACATATATTTACTTTCGGCAGCATAAAATTGACACTCACGAGCGCCGGTCTATGTAAAAATCTGTTCATTTAGCTAGACATAGATGAAGTTAGCTTTACGTTTTACGAGAAAATCATGCTACAGATAGTGTGATTCAGCAAAATATGTCTGATGAGAAAATATGTTACTAAAAAACACATTAAAGAAAGTTTACATGGTCTTCGTTTTGTACTAAAATTTTGGTACTGTGACAACACTTGCAGTAACTAGAAACGTGTCTTGGACGTTTGAGGAAACTGGGTGGGTGGGTGAGAGTGGGTTTGCCAGTTGGGTTATCAAGTGGACACTTTCCATCATAACAAAGGTTATCACTGTCACTATCATTTTTCTCAGAATAGAGACAGATTTCCTTTAGTGGAAGTCCTGTTATGGGTCTGACAAGCTTAGCCGAAGAGTTCCTTCCTTCATCCAGTCAGAGTTTGACTTTTTTTCTCCTCTCCTCAGGTCCAGTAAAACCATGAACCTCTGCTCCAAATGTTTTGCTGGTAAGTCTTTCTCGCTCCCTAACACACTCTGTTCCTCAAATGACAGAGATGAGATGATGAGACGAGATCTACTTTATTTATCCCTGATAGAAATTTGCGTGTCGTCCTGCAGCTGAGAATTGGGAGAAACATACAGGGAAAAATTTGTGACAGAGAGATGAGTGAAAACGAAACAAAAAGAGAATGTGGTCAAAATGAAACACTGAACAGAAAATGGCAAAAGCAGAGACACTGTCTTTGACCACATGGTTTCTTGAAACCTTTAATGATGCATCATGCAGCTAAATTCATACTGTTACAAGGGTGGAAAATAACCACCAGCCAATTGCTGACAAATTTTTGCTGGGTCTGCAAAGTTGACCATTCACTTTGGCAGGCAACCAACATCAATTGGTCATCCTATTCTATCCTAATCTATTTGTCTGGTTAAATAGTAAAAATGGCCCATGGAGTTTGAGGTGTGCCACCCATTGAGCCCTGAGGACAAAAAAGCTAGTTTCCTACTCTTGTGCTGTCAAAAGTCTGTCATGGTACCAGCAGCCATTGGCAATAAAGTCTGTATGAGTTGTAAACATTTGTTCAGAAATGCATATATTTGTGTTTCACTTGCCTCCACTGGTTCTGAGATTGGTTGCACCTGTAAAATACATGTTCAAATGTTGCTTGGCTATAATGTTAGTGGATGCAAATTTTAAAATGTGTACACCACTCAAACATAGGTGGTTGCAGAGGTGCTTTTAAAATATGTTTGAATCAATAGAGGATATTGAATTCCAAGCCTCCTATGGTGGTTGGTCTCTTTTTGTCTCTAAGGGATCACTTTTACATTTTAATATTCAGCTGGCTAATTTTCTTCACCAGGCATATGTCACTTATCATGGGGGGTGGGGGGGGGGGGGGACAGTTCTACATTTGTCCTTTCTCTAAACTTGCTTCTTAGCATGCTTAGCATTCCTCTTTGACAGCAGCTAGCTGCAGCTCGAGGCTAGGTGTGCCAGTTGATTTCATTGAGGAATGCTAACAATGTTAAGAAGCCATTTTAGGGAAATAGAAAGACAATTAAAGGGTTTCACTCCCAAATGAGATAACCACCATTTGGCAAAAAATGACGCCTAAACTTGTAAGATGACTGTTGGCATGAAAGAAAAGCACACTGTGGTTTACCATTATTAATGTTATCAACAATCTTAAGTGCTTTGCTTACAGAGTAGTTGTGTTTTTGAGGGTTTGGTTATCTTTGCGTTCAAAACATAGACTCATGAATTTTAGGTTCCAGTGTTTTTCCAAAGTGGATATCTAACATTTTGTTATGAAACCCCTAAAATGTAGATCCATTTTTCTCCCTCAATGTGACAAGTGTCTGGCAAAGAAAAACACCCAATTAAAATTTGAAAATGTCAAGGTATGCCTGGAAGTTTTCCTCATTGACTTCTATAGTCTGTTTTTCGGAGGATGGGTTGAGGGTGCGCTGGAGCCCTGGCGGTGGCCATGGCAACCGGTGAATATGGCAGACAGCGAGGACCTAAGGGCCCCCGCTTTTGAGTCAAGCATCACAGACAGCAGAAGAGCTCAGAATAGACTCAATACACATGAGTATGGAGGCTGAGAAAGAAATGGGTTAGCCCACGTGTGGAGGGGAAGCTAAAAACTAGGCTGCCTGCTGTCCGGTCCCGTCGAAGCTTCAAGCTGTGGAAGAGCAGCAGGGTGGCAGACTGAGACCGAGAAAAGAGAATTTCCTCATGGATCAATAACGTCTCACATTATTACCGTCATTGTATTAAGAGGTCTGAAGTGCAGGTCAGTCGTCTGAGATGATCATACCTTTCTCAGACCGGATCATGTGGGTTTATAGTGGTAAATCATGTCTGTAAGACTTGACAGTGTAGCTGCACATTCAAAACTCTGAGTTATGAGTAATTGGCAGTGTTAATGCCATGCTTTACCCAAGGAGCTAAAAAGTACCACAATAAGGTAGGTAGAACTATCCACTTAACCATGTAGGTAGACTTCGACTACTTTTAAGTCCTTTAAAGCTGCACTTGGCAACTTTGCCTGTTGGTGGCTCCAAATGGCAGCAAGAGGTCACTGCAAAATTTGAATGTCATACTCAGAATTCCTGTAACATGATGTCAGTGAACTGCACACATGTTCACGTTTACCAAGCCGGCGAGTCCGTGATCGCTTTATTTAAGGACACCAAAAGGGGCGAGAGAGGCAAAAGATCTAACGTTGGTGAGGCCAGTTTTTTCTGGACAGAGTGCTGCTCACTGCTGTTTGATTCGTCACTGCCTGTAGGTGGAGACGTGACCAAACCGACACCACAACTCAATAGGGCGAATCTGCAGTGTCTCAATTAGTGGGGATGGGACTCTCTGCTCTGTTACAGCCACACTTTGTGATTTAGCCTAATAAGATGGGTGTATGTTTATATAAAAATCTTGCCTAGTGCAGCTTCAATATGTTAAAAATCAATATATGTTGGCCTGCCTTATTCCATTGGTCACATAACTCCTAGTAATAGCTGTAGTTAAAGTGGTATGAATACCCTATTTTTCCCCATGCTCGTAACTGCTACAGAACAAGCCTTTATTATTACCGATGTTTTGACAGGCAGGCTGTGTTCATTAGGGTGTCCTATTTCAACAGGCCCATCCATTGAAATAGAAGTAATAATAACAGCTTTTTCTGCATAGGGGTTTGAGGTTTGCAGCTGTACTTTCATGTTTTCTGTATTACACATCGTAAGAAGGCACATTATTAATCCAGGATTGAGTGGTGTGATTTCCCTAGACTTTCTCAAATCGTGTTTTCACTCTTTCTGTCCCGTCTCTCTCTCTCTCTCCCTCTCTGCCTGTATCTATCTATTTCTCTGTCCTATTTCTATATTTCTGTCTCTGCTCGTTTACTTGCTGTCCTTGACCACAGATATCCAGAAGAAGCAGCCAGGGGAGGACTGCACCTCCAAGCCTATCCAAAGCACTGGGAGTAGCCAATCACCTGTCTTCAGTAGCGAGACGAGCAGTAGCAGTAGCCAATCCCTATCGTCGTCGCCGCCCACTAGCTCTGAGCAACCGTCAGCCGAAGAGCCCTCGCCCACGTTTCCCAGCACGAGGGAAGGTAAGACGGGACAGCTAACGTTTTCATGCTCAACACGGTGGCAGTAATTATTATTTGCCAAATATCCATGGGAATAGGAAAAATACACCACCAAACAACAAAATGGACCCAGGAATGCAAGGTGCATCGCCAGTAGCTGTTTTTTTAAACGGTGTTGAAGTGTTTTAGGGTGGATTTTTCCTTTTTAAGTCTTTAAGGTCGGCCCAGTGTGCTGCTCTCTCTACCTTGAGAGCAGTGGCAGAATCACTAATCGGCAATTAGAGCAAACAAAAAAAATACCGGAATTTGTCTTGGTGATATTGGTGCAGAGACATGACAACTAAAGTAGTACCGCAGTACACACTGACACACATGGTACAGTGACAACAAGACCTTGCATACAACGCACAGGGACAGTGCATTACATACAAAAGACAGTAGACAACACATATCACTCCACAAACATACTGTACATTCAGTATCAAGTAACTGGGTGCATTCAGATAGCATGGCGAAGGTCGCTATGCTGAGGAAGGTTGTGCTAAACATGCTTAACGTGCAGCACTGCCCTGACAACATTCTTTTTGTACATGGTATATACAGTATATATTGTATTTGGATACAGGGCATAGTCAGATTGGTCTATAGATACACATGGACTGTTCAGGTACTTGCATCGTACAGCTACCTGTCTTTTATGCCTGTTTGGATTACATAGTTCTCACTGTCATACAGTCTGATGTTGACAGCGGAGACAGGTAAATATGTGAAAGTCGACATGGCCAAAAAAAAATACAAATTAGATGTTTAGATTTGGTTCACTGATGAGTTATGAGTAGGGACCGCTTTATACCTTGTTTCTCCATGTTTTGTCTTATTTTTTCTCCTTTTTGGGCACCATATTGCTTCTACGCGTCTAGAACTAAAAAAGGGCTTCAAATATGCTTCATAAAATCATAGGATCCCCAACAAATTTTTTCAGTACGAGTCGACATTTACTTGTTTAAGACGTGGAGAAGGATTGTGGAGCTAATATGCCGTGTTCAGGAGCCCTACTCACAACTCTAATGCCAGCAGTTTACATCCATCAATATTAGTCACTTCTTCTCTTCATAATGCGGAATTAAATGATGGATGACGGTATGATTTACATGCTGTAAAGAAAGGGTTTCATTCCAAATTGCCACGTATCCATTTTGACAAAAAAAAACTGATTCACCCATGATTCAGTGTTTGAAAATGACAGATGACCCCATTCTCAATATTGTTACTGTTTGAGCTGTAAATGAGTTACAGAGTAGTAAATGTGGCATTTGCGCTGACAAAATGATTGATGGCACAAAACTGGTAACTTAATTCCTTGGTTGTCAATATGACAACACTTCAGAGATATTAAATGGTGAACTTCTGGTAGTGATGTTTTTTTTTAATCCAGAATGGATGTATGGCATTTGAGAATAGAACTCCTCATGTCTCATTTTGGAGCAGAATCTTAAACTGTCTCTTCATTTTCCATCTGCAGGCGTATCATGCACAGAAACAGCCCAAGGCACACTCTGCACACCCACAAAACGTCCTCGTGAATCAGGTACAGTCGGCTTCTTGTTCCTGCGCTGTAGCTCTGCGTGCTCTGCCCCACTTTGAGTCCTAACCGTTAACCCCCACACGGTTTTTCTTCTCAGCCTCGGGGTCAGAAAGTGAGGCGACGCCAGAGAAACGACCACGGACAGAAGAGAAGGAGGCGGGCGGCGAGGAGGCCCGCGGGGGTCCCAAGCAGAAAAACCGTCGGCGTTGCTATCGCTGCCAAACCAAACTAGAGCTGGTACAGCAGGAACTGGGCTCCTGTCGCTGTGGTCAGTACCCAACAGATCAATGCTGTTCTCTAAAGCATCAGGTTTTCATTCTAACGAAACTCTACAGCAGCTAATTTCACAGATTAGTTCCCCCCACTTTGGTTGAAGATGTGCTAAGCAGTGAAATCAGTTGCTGTAGTGTTAACCTGCAGACCTACATGCTCCTGTGTTACGACGCCACATGTTTGAAAACCACTCTAAAGCAGACGTGTCAGCTCATGGGTTAAATCTTAGTTGATTCTTAGCATTTCTGTTTTATCACCCTTGGTGTACCAGATGGGTGGGGTTTACTGCATGATGAGGGCAATTAAACTAATAAAAGGATTACAGAAGTTTCTAACAGAATTTCAAATACTTCTCTGTGATTGTCTAAACTCTTGTCCTATACGGCAAAACTCACCTATCTGGCACCTAAGTAGGCTGAAACAGGTCATGAAAATACCTATTTGCACAACATGGCTATTTTGTAAAGATCTGCCTCTTGTCTGATGCAAACTCTTGTTTTTTTCAATCCACCCCAAGTAAGACTGTGTATCTGGGTATTTGGACATTTTTAGTACCGATACAGGTATCATTACCTCAAAATCAGTACTGATACCAAACAGTACTATTTTACACTTGGATGAAAGCATTTTAACCGGTTTAGGTTTTTCATTAATCTGTTTGCTTCTGCAAATGAATTAATGTCAAAATCCTTCCTTGGATAATGCTAACTCATATAGCCTTTACTAGTGCTCTGATACATTTTATCATTACCACCATTTGAAAATGTATTCATCATTTTACAAATTGTACAACGTCAGAGATCAAACTGCCGTTGAGAGGGTGCACTGATATGAAGTAAGGATTCCTTGGGGAGACACGGATACTTTGAGGACCTGACAAAATTTCAGGGTCTCCCTCCTGTCTTGCTGTTCTCTTTCTGTCTTTGTGTGGGAGAGACTGTCACATCAAAGTTGATTGTGTATTCTGGCAGTATAATGTTTACTTGCTTATCAGCAAACATGCATACCTCGCAGAAGAGGAGCGCTCATTTGCAGCTGTTTAGGAGAAAGTTTTATATTTCGCTTTTAAGTTTCAATTTGTCACTTCCTGTACTCAGAGAAGATTTCCCATCAGTGACCATACTGACACCAATTAATTCAATTAATTTGGGCAAATAGGATGAATCTACTGGGTTGCAGCCCCAATTTATGATTTTAGGCTGATATTTTTACACAAAAATCTTGCCTAGTGCAGCTTTAAGACCTGTTCCAAATCGTTAGGGTCCACTGGTAAGCTCGGCACACAGATGATGCACCGAGCCGCACTTATTTCAGTAAAATTAAACTTTTATAACTGGTTGACCTGTTATTCCTGTAACCTTCCTCCCACCGAAATACACGCTGGGGGTTGGAAGCAAGCAGCGCAAATCAATTTTATTGAAAAGGTCAGAAGGAGTATTGTTTTGCGAGATATGTATGTTTGCCGATCAGAGAGGCGAGATTAAACTACCAGAATCTGCAGTGGAGTTTGACATGATGTTCTCTCCCATACACACAGCGAGGAAGACGGAACATTTTTCGGGGTCACCTCCTCCCTAACCTCTCCTTTCCCCTCCCAGGCTATGTATTCTGCATGCTTCACCGTCTACCTGAGCAGCACGACTGTCTGTTCGACCATCTGGGCCGCGGGCGCGAGGAGGCCGTCCTCAAGATGGTGAAGCTGGACCGCAAGGTGGGCCGCTCGTGCCAACGCATCGGGGAGGAGTGCTCCTGATTGGCCACGCTGCGACCAGCCATCCAATCGGAGATGAGGCGCTTAAAAGGAGGAGGAGGAGGAGGAGGAGGAGGAGGAGGTGATGGAGGGAAAGCAAAGGAGGGACGAAAAATGGGGTGATGGGAGGGAGGGGGGGGGAGGGGAGGGAGGGAGGGGAGAAGAGGAGAAGGTGGAGGGAGGGAGCATGGTTGCAACAGCCTGCATTTGACCCTACAATTCTGGATCTGAGCTTGACACAAGCCCTGTCGACGTCCTGACGTCTGTTTGGACTCTACTCTGGACAAAAAGCCGCTCGGGGGGCCAACGGGGGCCGTCGCGGCTGTTCTGCGGAGCCACATTCAGTATCGCATGTTCACGCACACAGCCTTAACTCCCCCGGTCTTCAGAGAGGACGCCGCCGCCGCCGAGAAGGATCCGGTCAGCCGTATATCTCGCACAGGCACCCCCCCCCCCCCCCCCCCCCCCCTGCTGTATCTCGCCACGGTTTCCTCCTCTTCGCTCACGCTCCTTCGTTCATTACAGGAAGTTATGGAAGACGAACTGTTGTAGCGTTTCGGCTGAACTGACCCGTTTCTCTCAGCTGGATTCTCATTTGACAGCAGTTGGGTTTCGTTTTGTTTTTTTCTTTTCACATTTCTCGGTCGTGGGGGAGGGGATCCAGCTCTATCCCATGACCACTCCTCAGGTTGTCATCAAGGGGTTGGAGTATCAAACCTGTAACCCCACTTCTTCTTTTTTTGTTTTTCTTCCCCCACCCCACGTCTGACACCGTTTTGGTTCATGCACGGCATCGGTAACAGTGTTTAGCTCGTGCATGGTACCAGTACCAGTGTGTTTGTGCAGGTATGAGCGTGCCATTTGGTAACGTGAGGCGGTCTAAGGATGCAGTCATGGTTTGGTTTTTCGTGCGGCCATCATGGTGATTAGTTCTGTTTTTACTGCTTAACCACGGTCTCGTGGAGGACAATACAGCCAATCCCTGCCTCTGCTCACATGGACTGTTGACAAAAAAAAAAATTGAATGGACGAGAGTCACTCAGATAAAACCTCTGTGTAGCAGATCCTCCTCTGCCTCTTTCCCTCCCTTTCTCAATTTACTGAGTGGTACTGTTGTTCTTGATGCATAAAAAGGGGAATACGACTGAATTTTAGTGTTCAAATGAAGAGTTCTACTCCAAGATGTTGTGTATCCATTTTAGAAAAATAATACCTGAACTTCATCAATCAGTATCTCTCTAAAATATAGAGGATCGGTCGGTAAGAGTGCTAATTTTGTCATCTGACGACTTAAGTCACCTACTACCCTTTGAATAGTATCAGAAACTGCTCTAATTTTGTGCTTTGTGGGTAGGAGTAGGTGTCACTTTTATTTTCTAACAGTGGATATCATTTTGGAGCATAACTCTTCAAGTATTTTTTCTTCTTTAACATTCACTGCTGCCTAAGACAATGTCATTTCTATTAGTGAGAATTCACTGCTGTCTCAAATAGCCAAAGACAAGAGACACGGGTTCGTCCCACCGTCTAATCTGTGGTATCACATCGATGTACAGCACCATCATTCAGCGCCAGCCACTGGCCTAAATGATGGTTAATTTGATGACTTTAAAGACACCTTAAGCATTAATAACATCAGGGTTTTGTGAATTAATACCAGCCACCAGCCAAATGTTGGTAAGTGTTGGCTATGACTGGACTCTATCAGCCACTGGCAGGTAACCAACCATCATTTGGATGTCCTCTTTGGTTGTTTGGCTGGTAAAAATGGTGAAAGTAGCTGGTCAGTCCAGTGGTTGAGAAAGTCCTGTTTTTCTTTTTGGAAAAGATGTAATGAGCGACTGTTGGAGTGCTTCAGTTGATTTATTTTAAAAACGGATGGTATTACTAAACCTCATTTAGCTCAAACAATCAAATACTTTGGGCTCACGTCAGTCCCTTCAAGGCTGTACATCCTGATGACATCACAGATTCAAACCGTTGTGGCTCTCCGGCGTCTGATGGCGACTGAACTGTTCTTGGCTGCAGGAATAACAACATGAATTCTTAAATTGAGTGGTTATCCCCTTTTTTTTTTTTGTTTTGTTTTTTTAATTTGTTTTTTGTTTTGTCATCCGTTCCTACTCCCCTCTTTATCAGCCTACACAGTCTGACCGCTTAGACTTTGTGCTGTGCATACTGTTCGGTTACACACCTATCTTCCTTCTACTCTTAAAAAGGTATTCCACCAAAATTTACTTTTTGGTCGTCATGTTGCAAAAGTTGACATTTTTCTGCAAATTTTCAAAGATTTTTCTTTTTGTTACATTTTGGGGCATTTAGCACATGCTGTAGATGTATTAAAAGTATAAGTTGTATTTTGTTTAATATAGGTACGGGAACATGACATGTACTTGGCACCATCACAGGGAGTGCAATTTGATGATGTAGGATTTAAATTTTTTTCCCTAATCATGAGCAGCAGCTTTTTTTTCCCTAAAATTGTAGGAAAATAGGAAAAAGTATACTTTTGCAAAATAACCACCTAAAAGTTGGTTCAGGTGGAGAGCCCCTATAACCAGACACCACTTAACTATGCTAATCCTCATGCACAAGTCTTTCTGTTTCTTCTCTACCACCCACCCTTCTTCTTCAGTGAGAACACAGCGAAGGATAAAGGGAGTATCGTTTAGAGTTTGGAGAAATATCGTGGCTGGTTCTTATTTTGATATTTTGAAAAACCTGTTCCTATTTTGAGTGCTAATGAGAAATGGAAGAAGTGGAATATCTTTCTGTACCTTTTAAAGAAAAAAATTTATTTAACCTTATATCAGTTTGAGTTACTTACACCCTAGCATAGAGTGGCATATTTAGTTAAATGTATAAAAAAAGAACATAATTCTGTCCTATTTTCTCCTTTAATTTTATCGTGTTCCATTTTCTGCTGAGGAAAAATAAACTGGATTAGAGGATGTGGTGTGTGTAAGTGTGTGTGTGTGTTTCTTTTCCCTGGCTAACATTTATGAACATTTGTTTGAAACATGAATACATAATGGTACATTTCTCAGTAGCAGAGCTGCTCAGGAGGCAGAAATGTCATTTTTGTTTGAGTTGAACTGCAATGGGCAGAGCAAATGAACCAGTGTTTCTGGTTAAGTAAAGTTAGACTGAAGCCCAGTGAAAAAGTCAAGAGGTAAGAGAGAAGGAGGCTAATATTATGAAGCCTAGCGCTCTGCTGCTAACTGAAAAAATACAGTCTAATCATAGCCTACTAAGTTATCTAGGTTAGCTAACTGCTGACCTTCCAAGTTCAAACTAGCCAAACAAGCCTATAGATATCTAGGTTAGCTAGTTAGCTCGCTGCTAACCTTCCAACATCATGAATGAATAAAGCAGTCATTGCCATTTGTATTTTGTATTTTTCAGATAAATATATATTTAGAGACTAGGGCTAAAGAGAAGACTGTTACTGTGTTGCAGTAACCTACATTTGGAAAAACAAATCCACCTCATCACACTGTTCACTCTACTTAGATCGTTATTGAATGGATCTACACGGTGGCGCTCTGTGTGACGCTTCATACGTGGTATACCTGCGCCTTGTCCTATCTGCTACACGGCACGACGCTTCTCGTCCTGTGTGCGACCCCCTTAGAGTGGATGTTAACTCTCATGTCCATGTTATTTTCTGATATTTTAATGTTGACACATATGCTACATTCCATACGAACAATGTTGAAATTCTTAGGCAGAACTGAGGCAGCAGAACCACAAGCCACAAGGACAGAGGACCCAGACAGCAATAGTGAGCCGGAGAATTCCCTGTAAGTCTCCTTTTTCTTTATGAGCAGTGCATTTAGTGAGTATCATCCAGCTAAGATGCAGAGCACTAATTATATACTGGTGGGGCAGGGTAGCCTGGTAAGACCATCCTGATCACGTGACCACATTCATTTGTCTGTCAAGGCAAGTACTCCCGCCCACTGAAATCGATGTGGGCGGCTAGAAGTCCAGACTGATCCGTGGAGCGAAACAGAATGTGAGGTCACGTGATCAGGAGACCACGTCACGTGACCCCCCAGCCTAGGGGCAGGGGGGTCTAGGTACAGACAGTCAAACCTTTTCAATAAATTTCAACATTTAACTGTTTTTTTTGGTCCTTCATTCTCGCCACCTATCACCTCGCCTCCTTAAAGCCACAACCTGCAATCCAAATGTAAACAAAGGGGCCCAATAGGACATGTGTGCCCAGGGGCCCTGTTGTTGGTTAATCCGGCCCTGGCCACACCGCAACAAGCTTTTTCAGATAGCTCTCTGTTTCTAGCTTGAACTTTTTCTAGTTAACTAGTCAGTCACTAGGGATGGGACGATCGAAATTCAGTATATTACAGTACAAAAATGTGACAATACGTATCATGGGGCAGAAAAATAAATCATTTTACATTTTATTCTGCTGTAGTAATCACAAATGAGACGGCTTGACCATCACAATTTCACAAGCTCTCCATCAACATATTATTTGGATTTTGTAATGACATTTTTAAATACGATGACATTGCTAGAAAGATTTGTGGCTCAGAAATAAATAGAAATCTGCACAGCCAGATGATGTCATTGAACTTTTATTTATTACGTCGTATCGTGGTTGCATCAAATCATGAACCCATATCATGTATCGAATCGTATCGTGAGATAAGTATCGTCCCATCCCTATGTCAGTTACTTATCTTTTCAGCTTCTTACCGAGAGTGAACTTCTTTGTAGAGAAAGATTTTCTTTTTATGAGTCAGTTAAGTAGTTGTTAGGTTGTCTCCTTTTAGTTAACCAGTCATTCAGTGAGTTAAACATCAGTTAGTTCATTATTTAGTTAATAGTAATTAGTTCCTTTTGACCAGAGTTCTGTCTTTGCCTGTGTCCGTGGTTCAAACATGATATCTAAGACACCACTGGTTTGATTTTGACAAAATTTGGAGGGATGAAGCATCTTCTCACTGTATTCCAGCGTTTTAAATATTACACTGATCGGCCAAATGGGGGCACTATATTTAAAGGTCAAAATCTCAAATTTTGAAAGGTCAAAAACTCAAAAGCAATATCTCAGACAATTTATGCGATGTTGACGAAACTTGGAGGGATTACGCATTTTGGCACTGTGGCACTGTGTGTTCCTTTAGACTGATCGGCTTGATGGGGTGCTATAATTAAAGGTCAAAAATTAAATCTTTGAAAGGCAACAACTGCTGCATCAGCCTTCCAAGTTTAATCAAAATCCACCGGTGTATTCAAAATACTTGGAAGGATGATGCATCTTGTTACCGATTGGCCCCAAGAGATGACTACATCATTTGTGGGGGACGACATGTTTCACTTGTTGCGTATTGGTCCAGTGTGCCACGAGGACGTTGTACTGAAAGGAAACAGGAGCGTGAAATAAACTATCTATAACTATACTGGGAAGCGTCTTTCCCCAACCACAAGTTCACAGCCTGCTTGGTGTGATTGGGAGCTGCAAGACTCAGAGGACACCAGCTGAACATGAAGTACGGGGATGATAAACACATTTGGGGCGATAGGGAAAGAACATAAATACTCAGCCTGCTAAGACAACAATAGAGGCTGTTAGAGATAAAGGGGTTGAAGTTTGTCACATGTAAAATGTTGACACAACACTGCAGGGGGGTTTAGAGGTTAGAGACCGTCCGGTAACTGGAAAGTCGCAGGTTTGATTCCTGCAATAGCCTTGCATCCTGGTTAAATATCCTTGAGCAAGACACTGATACCTGACCTGCTTATTCTTTGTAAGTTGTTCTGGATAATCAGAAATCCTGAAATATAAACGCAAAACAGACAGTCAAATTTTTTTTTTAATTATATGAAATTATGTAATGTCACTTGAACATAATTGAACATAATTGTAAACATATTTTTCTGAGAAAATGTCTTAGCAAGTATCTTGATTCAAGATTTTTTCTTAATATAATAATAATAACATTAACAATAATAATAGTATGATGTTAGATGTCAATACAGTAAGTCAACTTGGCTTTCACAATATCTTGAAATAATTTATTTTCTTTTGTAATAATAATAATTTTATTATTATTGTTAATATAATACTTGACTTCATTATACAGCAGTCAGCACATTGTCCCTCCCCACAGCTGCTTTCATTGGTGGATGGGGCAAGGCAGCGGAGATGCTGATTGGCTGTCGATTCTGTAGGTGGTCCTTACATCCCCACATGTTGTTTCATTTAGTTTTGGACTGAAGTTTACATTCATTAACAATGGAAGGGTGTGTTTTTGATAGACTAACAGTGGTTATTTTCCTCTTTGTCTACTTTTGAGTTTTATTATTGGATTTAAATAAATGAAGGATTTTTCCACTGGTTGAAAGTACTTTTGTGACCATATGACACTATGTTTTTAGTGTTGTTCTGAGATAAGATGGCCAATTTTTTTTGTCTAAGGCCTAACTACATCTGTCTGTTTTCAGATTAAGCTACTTTGATGTTTTTCATTAATATACCTTTGGAAACACGTCAACAAATCAATGGGTAAGTGTAATATTTTCTGTAACCTTTCCTTCATGAAAAGGAGGACAAAAACACTTTCTCCTAAAATTGTAAAAATAATTTTGCCAAACTACACATTTTGGTGGTAAGTAAGTATTTCCTTTAGATGATAACTTTCAAATTAAGTTTCATTCAGTCTCTAAAACTGGACAATATTATTATTGTTATTTAGCAATGTGTATAGCAATGTGTCCAGTTTGCCTCCTAGAAAAGTTTTGTTCCCATGAGAGACCTTATGAAAAAAACAACATGAAAACAAATGATGGCACTTTTAAAGGATAGTAGGTTAATGAAGTCTGTGGTTGACAGAATGACAACACTTTTACAGCCTATATCCTCTACTGAAGATATTGATTGATGAACTTTGGGTAATATTTGTTTTTCTTTTCTTTTCTTTATACCAAACAGCGTTTTAGAAATGAACTCAGTGAACTCCTGGTGTGTCGGGGTAGTCCCGAGTCCTGATAAGTTTGCCATGTGCTGCTTCATCATGCATTAAAATGGTTTTGTTTTGTTTTTTATAAAACAATATTTTTTTATGAAGCATTTTTTTAAAAGTACATTTACAGCATGCAGTTAAAAACGAGAGAGGGCAAATACATCACAAATTTTAAGACATCAGACTGGAACTTGTATGTGTATGCGTTGGAAAATCTTGAAAGTCGCATCACATACGGTGCAAAAGTCTTGTTTATTTGTTTTCTGCATTAGTGTGTCAGTAGACTGCTCTTTATAGTACATTTTTTGATATTTAGAAATTTTTCATTTCATTATTTTTGAAAGCATCTTCGCTTTATGGATTTTTTTTTTTTACATGTGCCTAAGACTTTTGCACAGTACTCTAGATTTTGAGAATTTGCTTCCAAGAAGGTTGTAAAATGTTAGAGCACTTAGAGACTTGCAAAATGTATTTCCTGACCTTTTAGAGCAGCAAATATAATGACCATGAGTTAATTTAGCTTTTCTTCCCATTTCCTAGACATGATTTGGATGAAACAGTCAGTTTGTTGGACGCTGTAGAGCCATGCTGCAACTGGCTTTGCACTGGGACTCACAATTTTATCTTGAGGTTGGGACCCAACATATTAAATAACACAGTATTCCAGTTTTTACGTTGTTTTGTGTCAGTGGCCATACCATATAGGGTCTCGTCCCACCAGTTGAGAAACACTTTAGAGAACTAGTGAACTTATCAGTACAGGCCTGCCGACGTCTGGACTTGGTCAGATAAAGATTCCTGCAGACAAACTCCTTTAGGGAACCTCCCTGTTTGCTTTTGAAGTTGTTTTTGTAAACCCTGGTTTTCTTTGTCTCACCCACATAGTTTTATTACTTCTATAATTTTTTAAGTTTTTTTTTTCTATCTTCTGTTTGCAAATAAGCTAAACCTGAACCTAAAACCTTAAGGACCCAGCTGCTATTAACTCTCTCCAAACCTACTAAGTTCTAGGCAAAAAAAAAACACAACCTCTAAAATTCCACTATAAATTTTGTCAAATTAGTTTAAAGTCCCGATCTGTAATTGCAGTATGGCGCACCCTGTTGAAACACTGTCACCCCCACTAGTGGCTTTGTTTACATAGTGATTTAAGAGATTGATTGCATTTGTTCACGTTGAAATTTGTCTGAGTTTTTGGTACAAGAGCTAACAGTACGTGGCAGCTAAATTTTCAAATGTATTTTGAAGCTGTAAAATTTAAACAGACGTGTATTTTGAGTTTTACTGTAATGGGTCAAGGATGCTTCAATATTCAACATCTACAAATCCAACTATGGAGCAGGATATGGAGCAAAACCTAATTTAAATGGTTAAAAAAATCGCTGTTGTATCTTTAAGCTGTGGGTCTGGATGTAAACGTGGTTGCAGGTCTGTTTCCATTGCATCCTTGTATCTACTATGTTATTAAATTGACAGATGGACAAATTACCTCCTTGGCAAGAGTTATTACTTTCAAAGGTCATAGTCTGTATATTATGCAACATAATGGTAAAAATGTATGCACTCGGGGACCTGTAAGGCACTGTGGATGAAAGCATCCACCAGATGCCATATACATATTGGCTTTTGGAAGAAACTTCTCCAACATTGCTTTAAAATCAACCTGGACGGTTACAGGAGTGTAACGCACCCAAAATTTTGACAGGGCCTGAAATCACACAAACATACCCGAAATGCAAATCAATAGACAACATATTATTTCTTGCTGTGCCGACTTATTTGTGGAAGGAACCAAACACAAAGGAAATCTATTATACAATCAGAATCATCAGGACTAAATATTACAAAGGACAAGCAACAAATAATCCCTGCTTTTTCCATACCTGAGAGATCTTTGATATCAAATATCAATTATGTGGTTGACAGTCCATAATTCAAAAATATTCTGGTACTTTTTTTGGGATAGGTGGCAACTACAGTCAGTGGACTAACCTTACACTTTTACAAACTCAATCCTTCTTATTTCAGGAATGTTGAATGATAAACTTAATTTTCTTTAATTTTGTCATTAGACTTTTCATTTCTAAATGGTGCTGTGAAGGAGTAGATGAAAAGGGAAATGTAATCAGAAGTCTGCCACTGAATTAAAACAAAGAAGATAAATCAGCAAGATAAAAACAGCCTTTGTTATGTTATGTCATGTCTCCCCTTGTTTTTTGTTTTATTTTTCCTTTCACTTCCACAGATAAAACAAGCGAGGATTTGGCTGAGGAATTTGCCAAAAGCATCTTCACAGGGTTGAAGGATGGGATTGAAGCCATCAAAAGCATCACTGTCACTATCTTGGACACAGCCTCAGAAAAGCGTGACATCTGCAATCAAATTCGACGTGATGTGGAGAAAGCAAAGGCATGCTTCGAGCAGTCAGACAAAGCGGCGACCGAATTGCTGAAAGTGGTAGATGAACTCTACGAGAGACTCGTCAACGACACACGGAGGCTTGAAGAAGAGGAAAAACAAAACAAGGAAGCTCTGAGTCGACTGAAAGAGGAGCACGACACAAACATACGCTTACAGGCGATTTTAGGCCTATGGTTAACTGCAAGCGGAATTTTCTCTTCCATATTAGTTGGATGGATACCAGGTAGGTGACATGTACGTGTATGTAATGACTCTAATACTTGTATGTAATGAATGTAATGACGTAAAGTGCTTATGCATGACATGACTCGGCTGTCTCATGTCTAAACTAGCACAGTATCACCTGGCCTCTCCGAGGGGCTCCTGTCAGCACGGGGCCCCCGAACGTATATTTCCCCTTTCCACTTACAGGAGGCACCACTGGTATCAACAGTTGGTACATTCTGTGTTGCAGCTCTCCATTGTTACACTGTCTTTTCTCTAAGTTTCTACGCCCTAAAATAACAAAAACGTGCAAATCGTCTAAAAGCTCATGCTGCATAGTGAGCAGAGAGATCAATCTCAACACCATTTGTTGCTTTGTTCAGTTACAGAAGACAGACTACTTTGCGATCAATGGAAAACCGCATTAGCCACTTAGCCGCTTGTCAGCCACAGGAAGGCTTCGGCCTACACTTCTGCTTCGGATCCCTATTCTCTAGGGGTTGTTGAAAGGCATTCTGGGAACCGTAGGTAATGACTAACTGAAGTAGAAGTAGACGAGGCAGGTTGAGGGAAAGTGAGTTCACCAAAAAAGTAAATTACATCACAAAATAACTCCTGGAATGCATTGAACATAAACTGATCATAGCTAACGATTTAAGAGTATCCAAGGGTGGACATTATCTTCAACCAAATATTTTTGTTGTAGGATTGTCAGTGATGGTGGGGAGCGCACAAATGAAAAGATATGAGGGGATGATCGCAGCAAACCAGAAGGATATCGCCGCCACCAAGGAAAGTCTGGAGGACATCTGGAAACGAATCAACGAACTTCATGAGCAGCGCAACGCCATCGCTGATTTCCAGCGCATGCTGAGGGAGGCGGTGGACTTGCTGGATCGCATCGCAGGCCAGGTCAAGGTCGCAGAGCATCTCACCAGGGAGACGGTCGAGTTGGAAACTGTGATTGTAATCCTGGGGAGCGTGATAGCTGTGATCAAGGAGATTCCTGGGGTGGAGGCCCTTCACGATAAAGGAGTGAATAGGTTGATAGAGACAGTAAGCAAAAACTACAGGCGGATCAAAGCCCCAACTTAGGAGTAAGACCGGCTTCGTCCCGCGGGGTCACAGCCTGTGTGAATGTCTTCCACTCTTTTTTTAAGGATTGTAGCTAAAAGTCCTTGGGTGACAAAATGCTGACGCTTTTACAGAGTGGATCTTCTTTATTTTGGAGATATTTTTGTTTTCTTGAATGTCATGAATGTATAATTATTTTTGGATCTACAGATGCATGCCTTTTTAAGGCATGCTTGGTTTGAGTTAAAAAAATAAGATATAAAGATCTTTTTACCTTTTTTTAACCTTTTATTTATAAAATTTTACTGCACCGTTTTTTTAATATTCTTCCAGTGTACTGTGGAGAGTTCCCAGGCAATCTCCCAGCAAAATTTACAATTATAAGTTATAACTTATTTTATATATATATATATATACATATATATATGTGTGTGTGTGTGTGTGTGTATAGCCTAGAGTGTAAGTCACCCTACAATGACACATCCTTTATCTGTTCAAAACACACTATTCAAAAGGGAGGAAATTTAGGTTTTAGATGTTACTGTGGTATTATTTCCACATACACATGATTAAAAAAATAATGGAAAGAGAGAGAAGAGAGGCATTGTACGAACACTAGATGGTGCAATAAGACAGTTTCTTACACACACACACACTCCAGATCATATGGTTGTTTCTTTTTTATTTTACATGTCATAATAATACTAATGAGTAAGAGTAAAATGGAATTATGTTGTCAGTGTTGTGTAGCCTATAATAATTTATTTTGAAATAAATTGTGGGATAATTGGCTCTTCTTCCTTTTTGAGTGCAGGATGCTCTAACTGTCCTGTCCTGATGTATTTATGTATTTATACAAGTCTACCTGTCTGTCTGGGTGACTGCAACAAAACAATCCTCTTCTCTTCTTCTCTCATCTTCTTCTCTCTCTCTCCTCTTCTCTCCTCAGTACTGATGGTAAAAGGTCTTTATTTGAACCTGCTCCTATCGTCTTTACACAGCTGACCCGGTTGAAAACACTGTAGTAAAGCCATTGATATCCACAAGCGTTTTTGTTTTTTTTAGCCACTTTTTACCCGGTAACGACAACGAAAAACTTTATCTTGTGGATGGTTATAGTGTGATATCGTTAAAACAAGCCAGTTCATAGGCCGGCAGATTCAAAATGTTTCCGTTAATATTTCTAGCTTTGACAGCTAAACTGCTTCAATCGAAACTAAGTCTCTTGTTAAGCTAGCTTTCATTTTTCCCGGTTCTCCCTCACCTCGAGTAGACGGCCGTTTCCTGCTGATAGCCCAACTTCCACGCGCACCTGTTCTTACGCACAGGCGATGGAACGCGTGTTGGGGCGCGAGGTGGTTACCATGGTTACCACAGCGTTGGCGCAGGCGTTTCCCAGGCTTTACTTTCCTCAGAACAAACACCGGGTCAGGTCTGGTTTTCCTCCTACTTTTCTGGTTTCAGAGCCGGTTTAGAATAGAATAGAACAGAATAAAATAAAAAACAATAGAACTTTATTGTCCAACCAGGGCTGGACATTTATCTTTGGTCTCACCTCAGAAAACAGAAAACATTCTATTCTATTCCAGTTTGTTCAACTCTGTTCTAGTTTATTGTATTCTCCTTTGTTTATTCTCGCCTATTAAATTGTGATCTATTCTATTTTTTTTCATCCTAGCCTATTCGATTCTATTTTACTGTGATCTATTCTGTTCTGGTTTGTTCTACTCTATTCTGTTTCACTTTATTCTATTCTGTTTTATTCTAGCCTATTGTGATTTATTTTGATTTGTTTTAATGTGGCCTCTTCAACTCTACTCTATTGTGATTCATTCTTTTATATTCTATTCTGGTTTGTTCAGTTCTGTTTTACTCTCTTCTACTGTGATCTATTCTTTTCTATTCTATTGTAGTTTGTTCTACTGAATTCTATTTTACTTTATTCTATTGTCTTCTATTCTGTCATATTTATCTATTCCCTTCTCTGTTATATTTATCTATTCCCTCCTTTTTTTCTCCTGTGATCGATTCTATTCTATTCTGTTCTATTCTAGTAGAGTGTAGTAGAGTATTATAGTTGTGGGTGTCGGCAGGTGGAGCTCCATCCATTCCCATATAAACCTTCAGGAAGGTCCTGGACTCCCTCAGCGAAACACTGATTTAGATCACACACACACACACACACACACACACACACACACACAGAGGGAGAGAGAGAGGAGAGAGAGGGAGCTGTCAGCCGCTGTCAGTGAGTTGAGCGCGCGCGAGAGAGAGTGAGAGAGAGAGAGAGAGAGAGAGAGAGAGAGAGAGAGAGAGAGAGAGAGAGAGAGAGAGAGAGAGAGAGAGAAGAGAAGAGCTCCGTAGTCTGTGTTTTACCGTCAGCCGGACCGGACCGACTCGGGTTTATTTCTCCTCTGTAAAATGGGATTTTAACAGTATTGGCGGGCTGCGGGCGCCACCGGCTCCTCCTGGCCGGAAAATGAAGCGTCTCTCTCGGAAGCTGGCGGTGGCCGTGGCGGTGCTGGTGTGGCTGGGAGCGCTGGTTTACCTGCTGGTGCTGAGCCGGAGGAAACTACCGGAGCTCGGTACCGGAGCAGGAGGGGGAGGAGGAGGAGGAGGAGGAGGAGAGGCACCGAACAACCAGGTAAAGTAAAGAAAAAATCTCTCTTTTTCTGTGTGTGTGAGACAAGGAGAGAGAGGGAGTGTGTGTGCGTGTGTACCCGACCGAAAAATCACTATAATATTCCTATAGGGACTTACAGTGTGTCTGTGGTACTATAGTGAGTTTACAGTCAGCTTTATAGTACTTTATGGTATTTTAATCTCCTATAGGATCACTATACTATTCCTATAATATCTGTATAATATTCCCATCGGGTCTTAAAGTGCGTCTATGGTACTCACTAATGAGTTTATATATCCTATGATATCACTATAATGTTCCTATAATATTCCTATAGGGAGTCAAAGTGAGTCTCTGGTACTCAGTAGTGAGTTTTAGTGACCTTATTGTACTTTATGGTAGGTTTTTCTTATTTCTTTTTTATTTCCACTATAATATTCCTATAATATTCCTATAGGGGCTTATAGTAATGAGTTTATATCCTATGGTAATATTCCTATATGGACTTATACTGTGACTGTGGTACTCAATAGTGAGTTTATAGTGACCTTATTATACTATATACTATATTTATCTCCTATGATATCAGTATAATATTACTATAATATCCCTTTAATATTCTTTGGGACTTATAGTGTCTGTGGGACAAAATAGTGACTTTTTATCTCCTATGGTATCACAGTAATATTCCTACTATAATCCTATAATATTCTTATAGTGTGTCTATGATAGTGTGTCTAAATAGTGTCTGTAGTGTGTCTTTCATACTCACTAGTGCGTTTACATATCCTATGATATCACTGTAATATTCCTATAATATTCTTTTAGGCTCTCATAGTGTCTCTGTGGTACTCAGTAATGAGTTTATAATGGCCTTATCATACTTTATATTTCCATCTACGGTATGACTATAATATTCCTATAGAGAGGTTTTTCTTTGGCTAAAATTCATTCTAGGGTTATTATAGTTCTTTTGTGTGTGTGTGTGTGTGTGTGTGTGTGTGTGTGTGTGTGTGTGTGTGTCAGTAGTTCAATAAAACAAGGTAAGAGAGGGGGGATCAATACAATTTAGCTCTCCCACTAGAGTTAACATGCTGTGAGTGCATGGTGCTTTGCATAACAGATATCCTGCAGTCCACACTGACAGAAGTGCTATCCAATATTACTACTTTTAAGAAGGCTACTATACAAATATCACAGCAAATCCACAAGTCCCCATAGGAATATTATAGGGATGTCATAGGGAAACCACAGGAGCTAAAATAAAAATACCATAAAGTACAATAAGGTCACCATAAACTCCCTATTTAGCACTATAAGTCCCTATAGGAATATTATATTGATACCATAGAATATACAAACTCATAAAGTACCACAGACACTAACTCCCTATAGGGATATTATATGAATATTACAGTGATTTTGGGTTACATTTAAAGTAGGCAGGTGAGTGTGAGACAGGTAACACAGTGAAAGTGAAGTATCCATTAAAGTCACCAGTAGTTTCTATTGACACTTAATTAAACTTGAAGTTAAAGCAGGAATGATACGTTTTCTTTGTTTGTTTTCTATTATAAACAAATCCATTCAATCCAGCTGTTCACTTCAACGTACTTAATCGGCATAAACGTAAAGAACAATAACAGTAAACGGTAAAATGTAACTGCTGAGGTTAATTAAAAACTATCCTTCCTACCGCTCTCCTCAGCTCTTTCCTTTCCTGACACTTCTCCATTATATATGATCATTCTAGGGTTACAGGAATATTTGCTATATCTGTCATTAGGCTGGTGCGACCTCTGACCTTTGGCCTTCTTGTAGCTGGTTGCTTGTAATGCTGGTGATCTAGGAATTGAAGCTTATTGTACTGTTGTCCTGCTCTAGATAACAGCATCAGTTAAACGCCTAAAATGCAAAATGTAGATGTACGTCAGTTGCTGAATGTAGGCCAATAAACAGGCATGGAAAAGCAGGAAAATGGAAAAGCATCATAAGCAGCATAAACACATTATATTTTAAGAGCAAGGCACGAGCATACACATGAACATAACTCATAAGGTTCATAATACTTCCAAAATCTAGAGAATCCAGTCTGTAAAAGTGCTATAATTTTGTAAACCAAGGACTTAAGTTGCCTCCTATCCTTTAAAAACAACCACACTTTGTTTTAATTTTGTTGTTTTCAAGTGGTGGATTGAAGCTTATTCTACTGTTGCACTCATTATAAGTCGACCTGGAAAAGATCCTCCGCTAAAAGCCTAAAATGTGAAATGTAAATTAAACAGCGTCGGTAAAAAGGGGTAGAAACTGATCAAGAGAAGAGGAAGAAGCCTGTCTTGTCTTGTGCGGACTTGTACAGGCTAATGAGAGAAACGCTCTTCATTCAGCAGAGCTTCAGCTGCTTAACTCAGTGGTTGCCTGTCATGCCTATGCTTGTGTGTGTGTGACAGAAAGCGAGCGAGAGAGAGAGAGAGAGAGAGAGAGAGAGAGAGAGAGAAAGAGTGTGTGTGTGTGCATATGAGTGTGTGTGTGTGTCTGTTTTTCAAGTCAGGGCACACACGCGGTAAGACACCTTGGCTAATACCTATACCAGCTACAGACTTGCCAACTAAATCCTACAGTTTTTCACACTCTGTGAATCTGTCAGCAGGTACGGACCGCCTCGTGTCATCATTACCATACACACCGTGCTGTGAACGCTTCCTGTCATGAGAAAATATATAAAATATGATGGAGCGCTGTAGCTGGAATGGAGAGGAGATGTTAACATTAGTCAAAACAGAAGCGTTCGGGGGATGATACACAGTCTTAATCAGAGACATGAAAGTTGAACCAAAACCAAAACGTTCTCTGCAAAGTATAGTAAACATGGAATGTGTGACTGCCAAGCTAAACACAACCAAAGCATTTACAGAAGAAGCATGGAAGCCTCTGTCTCATATTTATTTTAATTTATTGCATCTAAAAGCTGAATATCTTAATAACCTAATATCCTCATGCAATAATTTGACTGTTCGTTGTCTCCTATGTCCACACTGTCCTAACCCTGATGTTGTTGCTGGTAAAGATCGGTTGTGATTTGTGGTTTCTTTCTTGAAAACCTGTAAAAACAGGTGAAAAGTAAATTCTTGCTAGCTGTGAGCATCTTGGCAAATGAAAATCTAACAATGACAACTAAACCTGGAAGAAGAAAGGTAACTGGAGTGCTTCGAGCATTGAAATACCTCAGGTGGTCTTTGATAGGGGTTAGTGTTCAATGTTCCAGGATGGGCAGAGTGGCGGCAATTTTTATGTGTACCGCTGGGCTAGCTTCCATATAAACCTGAGCTGAGAGGTTTTACAGCAAGAACCAAAGCAGCTTCTCTGTCTCCTTGCTGCCATGGACTGCTAACATGCTAATGTTGACTAGAAGAGCTAGAGAGAGAAGTTCACTCTTTGATAAAGCTACGTTAGCCTCATCGCTAACGTTAGCTTTCAGTTGAGTTTTGACAGTTTGCTAACAGACTAATCTGCACAGTTCTCACAGTGTGACACACTTTAATGCCCAGATTCGTGTTGTCACCATAGCAACTAACCCTTAAAATTCCCTAATTGCCATTTTATGCTGTACTAGCCAAATTACCATGACAAACAGAGGAAAATTCTTTCCATTCAACTTCTGTGGGTAAGGTACTTCAATGAAAACAGGAACAGATCCTGTACAGACCCACGGTGCGTGTTCAATTCTCTGCACTGAAGCACTGCGACACGGTTAAATTACCTGATTACACTAACGTTACTTAAATACCACAAGACGACGTCACCTACCGTTAAAGTCTGTAGGGCAGCGAAGACGAGTAACTGTCTGCAAATCCCCGTTACTGACTGTGGAATATAAGTTTCTCTTTTGTTTTCACACCGGGAGACTCTGTGGACTGAGTTCAGTGCTGCTGGTCTGCTGTCTGTACATCTCCAAATTACAGACATGACGTGATGCGACATCAGAAGCATTAGAGATTGATTTAGATCCATTTATATTCATTGACCAACTTTTGATTGTGTGCCTCTGTATGGGAAACACTGCATCTCACAGTCAAAAACGCCCTCTAGAGGCCATCTGATGAAGCGCATCATCTCACTAAGCGTTACCTGACTGACTGACTGACATGAATTTGCCTCGTGAAATTGATCCCAGACTCATGAAGATTTTAACTAAAAAGCTTTTATTAAAATGGCCTAGAACATTTTAAAAACCTAAAACTAAACCTTGTTGCTAACAGCCACTTTACATCCTCAACAAGGATTAAGCCCATTTACGATGAAGCAGTCCAACAAACAATCAACAAGCAAAACCGTAAATCAAACAATCCAATGCTGTAAAATGCTTACCATGTCAGGAAACTTGAAACACATTTTCTACTAGCTAGCAAAACACTAACACAAGCAATTTGATCTGTGGAGAAATATGAAATGAAAAAAGTAATCTTCCAGTTTAACTGCAGAGGAAAGTAGTGGCAACAAGAGCTTTATAGGGTTAGGGTTAGGGCCATCAGCTGGGTCATAAAGGTTACGACCACAGGCGTTTCACACACAGCTCAACAAGGACCAAATGAAAATCCTGATGATAAAAATGTTGTAAAATGACACAACTTACCTTATCAGCGGACCAGGGGGCTCGAAATACATCTACTGCCTACCGAAATATTGTCTACTGACATTTGTAGTCAAATTAAATCAGACTGCCACCAGCACCACTCACTCATCTGGGAAGTTTTCACATACTAACTACTACATCAACATACTATGCAGTGGAAACACACTACATACTCATTTTATGTCACACTTAGTATGTATAGTGTGAATAGGACGCAGTTTTGAACAGAACAATTGGGTTTCCAATTGCCAAATATATATTAAAACTGTCAAAAATCACTTTCATGCAACGCTCTGAGCTTGGTGTGAACACTGGACCAAATAGTTTGTCTTTCTAGAGGTGGATCCACAGTGGTCATGCAAATTGCAAAATTATCCATATTTTTTAACCAGGCTGGTCATGCTGAGAAGTAAGCAGCAGGATGAGGAAAAGCTAATAAATGAAATCCCCAAACTCCCTGTAATATACGACTGCAAACTAAGCAGGTAAATTCTGCTGTAGGGCTGTACAGTTGTTCAGCTGTGTGAACCTTGTACGGATGTCTATCTGGCCGGTCTCCAACTATAAGAAGCATATTGTAGAACAGGACATGCAGCAGAAAGCATGCTGTGTTAACATTACTCATGACGGTGGTAAAAAATGCAGATGCCACTGCTGCTGACGCTTCGAATCTCCCACCAAGTGTCACATAAAGAGCATCAGATGACGCTCGAGAAATCAGCTTGTCAAATATCGCATCCAGTGTGTTCGGGCCTTAAAGGTCCGATATTGTGGGAAACAGGATTCCCCTTGCCTCTGTGATGATAAAGGAGTTGGATGGTCTATCTAAACATGGTGAAAGTATCAAAACGCACGGTCGCCAACTAAATCCACACAATCCATATTAGAAAAGCGAGCCTCTAAACGAGCCGTTTGGACTTCCGTAACTTTGTGGCGTCACAAAGGTTCGCTCATTAGCATTTTTGTAAGAAATAACAGACGAACACAGTATTTTTTTCAGAGCAGTTGAGCGGTTGCCATTATTTATTTACCGGAGAGTTTTCCCTACCTGTAGCCGCCGGGCCGCGGCGTCTCACGTTTCACTCTTGAAACGGTTAGCCAATCAGAACAGAGGGGTCGTTAATATCAATGAGCCTTAAAGACACGGCGACAGAAACAGCCTGTTCTTGGTAAGGCTCAGAGAGATGCTGGAAAATGAACGTGGAGAAATGGATTGAGAGTGTTTTTGGTACATGACACCACACACACAGCTTTGAATGGACCTCAAGACACAAAATAAAACACTGGGAAGTGGAGAATATGGGACCTTTAAGGCACTGTCGCTACATTTCTCCAACAAACAGGAAGAATGACTCGACAAGTAGGCTACATGTGGGGCTGAACCGGTCTTGTGACTAGAAGTGTTCAGTTCCCGGAGCAGCTGGGGAAATCTGCAGGGAGGGAAGTGAGTGAGAAATGCTTTCAATAGCTACCATTTAGGCGCTCTTGAGCAAGGCACTTAACCCCCAACTGTTCCTGTAGAACTGCTCAGTGGCCAACAGTACATGGGCCTTCATCACATTATAATCACATTAACGTGCATATAAACGCAGCCTGAGGTTGGTGTGAATGTGTACAACTATGAATGTGAAGCAGGTTGTTGCTCAGGAAAGCTTCCCTAAATAAAGATAAAGGTTAAAATAAATAACATGGTAGCTGTTGTTTCTCTGCTACTTCTGCTGCTGAGGCTTCCCATATCTAACTATATACATGTTTCCAGGGACTACTATAAAAAAAAAAAACATTCTTCCTCTTCAACTATGTATACATGTGGCGTATCCGTGTGCGAGTGTATGCCAAGCCTGAGGATGTGTGTTAGTTTTGTCAGCAGTACTCATGGCACCGTGCGCTATTCAAATGCTAATGCAGCATTCCCATTCCACACAGGATTAGCCTGCACTCCTGTTTACCTAGCACGACTACTTCCTGTACAAGGAACGGCATCCCTGCACGCGCACGCACACACACACACACACACACACACACAAAATATGCAAGATCACATCCTCATCTGCATGTGTACACAAGGAACACGCCAAACTGGTATTTCTTGCACACAGGCGGAAACACACACACACACACACACTTGCATAGATATACACACTCACACACACACACACGCACACACACACACACACACGCACACACACGCACACTGAGAGAGCCTTTGAAGCAGCGTGGCTGGAGTGTGCCTGTGTCCTCAGGCAGGTTGGCAGGGGGTCTTTATGGTGTTTCTGGCTTCAGAAGTCCAAACATGAGAGGAAACAATCTGTTGGTTCGCTGAATGCTGAAGGACACACTGCCTGTGTGTGTGTGTGTGTGTGTGTGTCTCTCTCTCTCTCTCCAGCTGAAGAGCGAATGTCAGCCATTGCTGGGCAGGTTTTGATGAAGATGATACACTACTCAAGTGAACAGACTGTGAAAAGGTTTTATATCACACACTTTAAGGAATACACCGAGTTTTTTGGAGATTGGCCCGTTGGTCGAGTATTTAAGTGATGAAAACATAGGCAGAAAAATCATCCATGCGTCCCCGGTAGATAGTTTGCTCCAGCGCTCCATGCTAGCACTTTAGCAAACACTATGTTGAGTGATAGTTTCAGTTGGTACAAAGCTTGGAGAACTAAGTGAGAGTGTATTTCTATCTTTGGAGAACATCCAACTTCGGCACCCAGCAACAGTGGAGGCACAGAGATTTTGGCTAGTTTGGCAAGTAGCTGGCTAGCTACTGTCTGACAGACTACGGGACACCTGATTAAGGGCCGGTTCACATGCAGCGTTTTTTGAGCGCTCAAATCCATTATTTTCAGTATTGGCCCACTGCAGACGCGCTGAAGCGAGAGTGGCACGGTTGCGGTGTGCGCGCATTGCGAGCAAGCGGCCAAAACCTTGGGTGAATTTTGAAGCTAATAAGGAAGTGGCTGAAAGCTGCAATTCCTCTAACATCTGCTAGATGCTGGCTCCAAAAAACGCCCAATTCCATGCAAGTCAATGGGACCAGAGCCCAACTTCTCACTCAAAATCAATATCAATCAAAGTCAATACATTTTTTCCACAAGAGGTTATGGTCTCAGTAGCTAATTTCACTTATTCTAATATGTGTCCATATGGCGATATTCAAAATAATTGCGTCATTAACGGGATATAACGGTTATAAAACAGGGTTGTTTTCCTAGTGATTGATCGCCTGTCCAATGATCGACAGGTCGCTGATTACGGGCCAATAGCAGGTGGCGCTGTGGCTCTGTGGACGACCCTCAGCCTCGCTCTGGCTGCACTGGCTCCAGCGGTGATCACAAACCTAATCTTTTGGCTTCAAAACAGTCCTTCAGAAACCTATGGGTGACGTCACACTCACTACGTCCATCGTTTTTTACAGTCTATGGTTGCGAGGCGTCTTTTTTTTCAGGTGCGACCATGGCATCCTGAGATAAAAATATCTCAACTTTTTAGAACCCGCAAACGCACCAATGTCACATGTTAGCCTCAAAGCCTAAAATAAGCCATAAGCCTTGAATCACTCACCATCCAAACGAAGCTCTATATATATTCTATATATATATATACTGTATATATTTATATATATTTCTGCTCCATATGTAGCTCCATATGTAAAACTACTACGAGGGTTTTACAGCGATGGTAATCCATTATTTTAGATAAATACTAACAAACTTTGTGTGAAGTCCTGGTTTTGGTTGCTTGGAAACGGCAGGCGCGCCTGTAGCGTGACGATACAAGCGCACTTGATAAAAGGATACAAGCAGCGCGCCTCACGTTTTCCAAGAGTTTTAGGGCGCTGCATGTGAATCGGCCCTAACTATGCATACTGTCGACCAATCAGAGCATTCATTACAACCTGGGTGTAGACCAGGAAGTAGATTGGAATTCTAAATCTGTTTGACAACCAGACAGACAGTTTTTCAGATTTCCACAATGTTGACAGTTATAATAATTTGGGCAACTTCACATTAACAGATCCTTTGTTAAATTATACCATGAAATTGAGAAATGCAATTCTCATCGCACTGCACCTTTAACCCTTATACACTACAAGACTATCTGTACGACCGCCACAACCCAGCACCCTAGACTCTTGAAAATCAGCTGTGATGGCCAGTTCCTGACTATTATCAGCCTACAAGTGGTGTAGCATTAGTCTGCTAAAAAAAAAAAAAACCACAAAGAGACGGTGTAAAACTCTCTGTCTCATTAAAACAAAGTCATTTATTCTGGAGCCAGACTGGAGGGAAGACAGACAGGTGGAAATGAGATCTGTCTCTCTCTATCTGCCTTTCCCTCTTTCACATTTCATTTTTTTTTAGCTCTCTTTCTCCTTCCCTCTCTTTCATATTTGTGTGATATTTAACATGTTAGTGAGATTTGGGAAGGAAGGCTTTGAGGTGAGGCCAGCAAAAAAAAAGACTTGATACACCCTGGATCATATATGAGGTAGAGCTACAAATAGGGATTGTGGTAATAACGCCCGATTCTATTCTATTCTATTTTCCTTTGTTCATTCACCCAACCCCCATCCTCCCCACCAGAGTTGTTGTTCATAACTCATGTGTGTCTGCAGTACAACTTTCTCTCTTCTCTCTCTCTCTCCATCTCTCTCTCTTCTCTCGAGGAAACAAGATCGATGCTCCAATCACTGTGCTCGCCTTGTGTATCACAACGCCCAATCGCTCCACAATGGCACGAGGCACACACAACACACTACACACAACACACTGCACACACACACTGCACACACACACACACACACCATTGAAATTATTCATTTCCCTGTCATATGAAATGCAGTTATTGTTCCTTTCTCCTTCCCTCTCTCTATCAGGAGGTATTCACATGGACAAGGGGAGAGGGAAATGAGTTTTCGGAGCGGCTCTAACCGGCTCCCAGGGAGGGAATAATAATAATAATGTTTTATATGAGGCTGTCTGTGCAGCAAGGGCCTACAGGTTGGCTAACTAGACTGCCCTCTGGCACCGGGGGCCTCATTTAGAAAAACACTCTCACCATGGCAGAAACAAACCAGCCACAGGAGCTGAGAAATTACAAAATCCACCTGTCAGTTTTTTTTTTTTTTTTTTTACATTTTTACCACCAAAGAAAATCAAAATCAAAAGACGCGCACATCCAAAAGATATAGGCGCTTAAGGCTTTTAAGAAAAGAGAACGTTGTTAGCTGTGATCTTTTCCCATGTGGTTCTAAAAGGATGAGAGGACCGAGTTCTATGTAGATTCTGTTAATTGGGAAGATAAAACTTTACAGAATAAAGCCAATTACTCTTCTGTTCTTGGCTGCTCACTGGATGCTGCTCACTGGATTTTAAAATGAATGCCGAATGAAGTAGATCTACAATTCTCAACTCACACTTAAGTAAAAGTAAAATTGCTGATTTCAAAAATACTCAAAAAAGCAGCTACAATTACACAAAGATGCTACTCAGTTACAGTAACGAGAGTAATGGCAATTACTGTAAATACTTCCACCCTTGAGCAATAGTAAGGCAGTCAAGGGTCAAAGGTCACAGCACCCAGACAATAGGTGGAGCAAAAATATTCCTGTAACCCTAGACTGATCCTATATGACAGAGAAGTGCTAGTTGAATAAACGATAAGTAAGAGAGGATTTTTATTAACCAACTTGAGTGATTTCTTGTTTTTTCCGGTACATGGCTTTCAGCTAAATGAACAGTTGCTCAGATATTACACACAGGCAGGCAGGCAATTTGCAATCACCATACCGTTACTGCATTAGAAAGCATGTTTCTCACAAAAGCACAAGAAAGTGTGCTGGCATTTTTTTTTTTTTTAACTCAGCTTTTCCTCCTTTATAAATGATTCAGACCGGTCGGAAAAAAAACAGCAAGAATCAGCATAAATGGGATTTTTTTAAGGGGAGGATGCGGCATAATCAAGCATCTTTGACTGCAAAATTACCCAAGTATGCTCTCTCTGTGTCTTACACACACACGCACATACACACACACATATACACACACACACACACACAGATGAATACGCACACACATAAACACACAGGTAGGCAGAAGGCAGGTGATAATTCTACCCTGAAGGATGATGTCGTCTAGCTTCATAAGAACAGGATCAATAAATCAAAGAAGTGTGTGTGTGTGTTGGTAGGGTGTGTAAAGTGCACACACACACACACACACACACACACACACACACACACACACACATCATCATCATCATCATACTAGAAGACAGAATAAGTCATGGGATGAGTGTGTGTGTGTGTATGTCAGTGTGTGTCAGTTTGTGTGCTCGTTTGTGTGTGTGTTTCGGAGAGTGTCAGTGTGTCCCTGTGTCGCTGTGTGTCAGTGTGTGTTAGTGTGTTAGCAGGCCTGCGTTGGTGTGTGTTGATGTGTAACCAGAGTCGACTGGTCGGACAAAACGACTATCTGGTTTGGATTTTGTGTTTTTTTCCGACTACGATTATCATCCGATCGTTCTGGGCTAACATTCGTGTTCGGAGAAATCACCTTTGTTGTCGACAGAACAAGACAGAAGCATTTCAATCAGGAGAGACAAGTGAATGAAGTAAAGATAATTGTTTATTATAACAGATGATATAGTGAAAATTAAGACTTGTCAAGAAAGTCTTTGGCGCTTAGACTCTACGGGGAGATTTTGTAATCGAGGGGCACCAGCCCTGAGCAGCAGCAAGATAAATCCCCCCGTGGAGTCCAGACTCTGGTGCTGCTGATGACTCTGCTGAGACTGAGAGGCTGGTGAGGCTGATGAGTGATGAAGCTGATGAATCTGCGAAGACCGGGCGGTGACGGGGAGGTGGAGGGGTGCGCATTACAGCAGCATGAACGGACTAAAGCGGAGAGAGAGAAACATATTTAAAAAAGACAGCAGCAAGATGATAGGCTAACAATGGAGGTGTGTTATTGGATAGATGTGACCAGCTGATGTGAACAGCTGATATCTCAATTGGCGGCCCCGGGAAATGAAAGCAAGGAAATAATGAGTGAGCATGCGTGAGAGATGTGAATGGCAGGATGGCATGAGAAGTAAAACTACAGCCTAAGCATGCAAAAGATATTCTTCCAGACTGAACCTTCGCTAAAGCTGCATTTGGCACGAGGCGGATCTGGTTTACTAGTCGACTACAGGCTACGAGCGACAGGACGGTCGACATTACAAACAGCCACGATCGGGTCATGATCACCTGACAGTTTTAATATTTCCGCATCAAGCTAGGTCTGTGTGTCTCAGAGGTGGGGACTCCAGTCACATGACTTGGACTCGAGTCAGACTTGAGTCATAATTTTAACTGCTTCAGAGTTGTCTTGATTCATTTAAAGCAATCACATCCATTCTAAACTTTTAGGCCAACATGCTGCTGACAACACAGGAAGCTTCAGCCAGCAGCAGGTCATCTATTTATGTAACGTCCGATTCTTTTATGATTCCAGTGCCAGTGTCTAGCATGTGTGTGTCTGAGTCAGTGTGTGTGTGTGTGTGTGTGTGTGTAAAAAATACACTCAGGCACCCAAATAAGAAGTTGCACCTGTGTGTACACGTTTGCACCTGCCCACACACACACACACACACTGTGTCTAGACTGTGTGTAAATGACAAGCATTTATTGGAAATGGACTGTCAGGGACAAGACCTGCGCCGCTCTGTCACGCTACACAACACACGCCTTTTCACTACGGTGTGTGTGTGTGCGTGCATGTGTGGGTGTGCATGTGTGTGAGAGAGAGAGAGAGAGAGAGAGAGTCTGTGTGTGTGCTGTATGTGTGTGTGGGTGGGTGAAAGAGTGTGTGTGAATAGGCCTGCCATTGTCTAATGCCATTCTTGTGTGTGTGTGCGTGTGTGTGTGTGTGTGTGTGTGTGTGTGTGAAAATTGTAATTCTCACCTTGATGCGTGTAGGATTGAGCCATCAATCTAGTTTATAGAGAGCGGGGGGGTAAAATGAGGATAAAGAGGGTGGGAGAGAGAGATAACAGAGGAGAGAGAGAGAGAAAGGAAGTGAGAGGAGAGAGATAGGAAGGAAGAATAGAAAAGCAAAACGAGAGAGAGGGAGAGAGACAAAGAAATGAGAGAAGGAAAATGAGAGAGGCCACAGAGAGAGAGAGAGAGAGAGGGTGAACCAAAAAGGAGAGAGGAAAAAAGGGAGAGACAAAGAAAACGAGAGAAACAGAGAGAGACAAAGAAATAGTGAGAAGAAAGAGAGACAATAGGAATGGAGTTGGAGAATTAAAGAGAGAGACAGAAAGAGAACGGAGAGGGAGGAGGGAAGACAGAAAAAAACACCAACGGAAAGAGAATGAGAACAGGAAAAGGAGAGAGAGAGAGAGAGGAGATGCGACATGAGAGACGGAGCGAGCGAGTAAGAAAGTGAACGAGAGAGAGAGAGAAGAAGAGAAAGAGTGGGAGTGGCAACACAAAAGGAGAACGTGATGCAAGATGAGAGCGAGAAAGGGACAGAGACAAAAAGATGGATGCAAGAGAGAGAGAGAGAGAGAGGGGGGGAGGAAGGGAGGGGCTGGAGGAAAACAAAAGAAAAGAAGAGAGAGAGAGAGAAAGGTACCCCCCCCCCTCCTCCTCCTCCTCCTCCTCCTCCTCCTCATTCACGACAGCAGAGAGGCGACAGGGAGCAAATGAACTGGTTTAAAGCAGACAGAGTACAAGCTGTTTTCCCTGTCGCCAGTCGTTTGTACACAACGTGTCATTCCTCCGCTCGGTGCCACTTACACCAGCTTCTGTCAGACCACCGAGCGCCGGGTTAGCATGTTAAAGCCACAATCCACCCTGTAACACTCTGGAAAAACAGCTACTGACCATGTACTTTGTTTACCGTAAATCCTATAATATCGGCCCGGGCCTTTATTTACCTCAACTGCAGAGGGTACCAGGCCTTTATTGGAAGCAGGCTTATATTAGAGACAGGCCTTTATTTCTAATTCCCTCTGTTTGATAAGTATATTTGCTCATATTTTAGTACGAAGCCTCCTTGTTTTCTGATCTGCTTCTGTTGGGGGTTGTTTTTTGTTACTGCAATGCATTACGATAATTACGGTAATCGACGACGGCACGCTCCAGAGACTTCCGCCGGCCGAGCGGTTACATTATATAACTACAAACTACAGTTACATTATATAACTACAAACTACAGTTACATTATATAACTACAAACTACAGTTACATTATATAACTACAAACTACAGTTACATTATATAACTACAAACTACAGTTACAAACAGGCACCAGGAGTTTACCGGTATCCACCGTTGTTTGCATGTAAGCTGAAGCTAACTGAAGCTAACTGAAGCTAAAGTAGAATCTATACAGTTATATCATATCGGCGTTTATTTCGATGCACAAGCTCAGTCCACCTGACAGCCCTCTGTTCTGTCGGCGGAGAGAGAGACACAGACAAGCATGGAGGTTTCGGCGCCCCCGGGGGCACGGTTCCGGCCAGTGCCGATAGCTGGGCGCCGATGTGTTCCCGGTGATCCGGCCGAGATTTCAGTGGGTGTCCCGATGCCGATGCGTCACCGGGCGTCCGGGTCTTGGATCGGGAGGATCAATGCGGGCCGTGGGCGCGGTGGAGAGGACAGCGGCGGAGAGAGGAGACGGACACGGTCCAGCCATATACTAGGTTTTGACCTAGTCTTGTTTCCTTTGTTTTTTCCCCCAGCCTGTATTTGAGACCGGCCTTTATTTGTTCGTGTCGACGACGGCCCCGGCCATTATCGGAGACCCGGCTTTTAATTGACTACAGGCCACTATTACTACTTACTTACTTACTACTTGTAAAGCAAACAAGAAAGAATGAAAACACATGAATGAATATATGGTGAATATATTTGTGATTACTGGAAGAGGAAGAACAATTTACAACCACTGCTATCTGTCCTCTAAATTTTATCCAAATCAGTTTGTAACTTTTTGAGATATGTTAGCTATCAGACACAGCTAAACAATCTGACTGTCAAAAGAAGCGCCACCAGGATATGAAGCGTAATGTTGTAATACTACTAAAACTAAAGATAGGAGAAGAAGAAGGTTGTTCATTGTGACAGTTAACAAGCATCAGATCTAGACGGCTTCGGGGCGAGTTTCCCACTCCAAGTATGACGTAAATCAAACATGGCCGCCGTGTGAATAAGGCAAATTGTCAGGGCCAACATGACCTCATAAAAAGTCCAAAATGAGCATGAACTCTGAAACGCAGATTTACGTGCTGTGGACGCAAATTATGCGAAAGACCAGCCAATAGGAGAAGGCCAGTGCAGTACCCTATTTTTCACCATTAGGTGTCAGGCTTCACCACAGGTTTAGGTGGAGTTTAGTTACTCTTTAAGCTAAAAATTTTAATTTCTTTGTACGAGCTGCGAATTGAATCCCGGTCGCCAGCGTTGAAGTCAAACTCATCCGCCCGTAATTTGAACATTTTACGTGCCGCCAACACGTAATTTGGTGTTAACTAGTCGTGTTAATTTCACGTATGTGTGTGTGAGATCTGGTCGGTCAAGGCGCGGTGACCCTTCACCTCCTCACTATCGGTTGTTTGAGACGTTTTTGATCTAGGAACTGAAGCTTCTTCTGCCGTCACTGTGGTTAAAACCATCGTTTAGACGCCTAAAATGTCAAATGTGAGAGTCTGTCCTCTCCCCGCCACGTCTCCCCTCTGCCGTCGTTCCAGTTGTCATGATCGTTGCAGTTTTTGCCGTCGGTGTTGTCGTCGTCGTCGTCGTTGTTGTTGTGGCTTTGCTAATAGCAGATATAGCCTCTCCATTAGCAGTTAATCTCCTTGCCAAGAGAGTGAAGAAAGCAATATTACCAGCAGGATTTAAACGAGCGCTCCTCTATCTTCGTCCTCCTCCTCCTCCTCCTCTTCCTCCTCCTGCTGCTGCTGCTCAACTCCCCTCTGAAAGCTCAAATCTTTCATTCTTCCATGGCAACAAACACACACACACACACACACACACACACACACACACACACACACACACACACTGTATTCCCCGGTCACCCATACTCCCGCCCAGTGCTGCTTGGTGCCAATAAAGGAAGGGATTAGATTGAAAGCTCTAAACTCTACACACACCTCACACACACAGCTGCCGCCAAGACATTTAATATTGAAGCTGTGTGTGTGTGTGTGTGTGTGTGTGTGTGTCATTGTATTTGTGGGTGTTTGTGTCCTTGAATCTGTAGCCTGTTTGTGTGTGTGTGTGTGTGTGTGTGTGTATTGCATGTAAGCGTCCATTGTGTGTTTGTGTGACTGGTCTGTACTATGTGTGCGTATCCACTGCGTGTGTGTACTGTGTGTGTGTGTGTGTGTGTGTGTGTGTGTGAAGGACAGACTTCTCTCATGTTATTAGTTTTTATTACTTTTTCCGTTTTTTCTATCTGTCTGTCCTCTTTGCACACGCTTTGTGTGTGTGTGTGTGTGTGTGTGTGTGTTTGTATGCTAGTATGTATTTGTCTCTTCTTCTCCGCTCTGTTCAGTGTGTGAGTGTGTGTGTGTGTGTGTGTGTGTGTGTGTGTGTGTGTGTGTGGGCCTGGTTGCTCTTTCAAGCACATATTTATTTCATTTCTGTAGTTATCTGGGTTGAAATATAAAAAAATATATATTTTTTGAGGGAAGCCAGATGAAAAGCAAAGGTGAAAGAGAGAGTGAGAGGGTGTGTGTGTGTGTGTGTGTGTGTGTGACAGAGAGAGAGAGAGAGGAAGGGAGAGAGACAGAGAGGAATAGAGGAAGAGAGCAAACACATTTTGTATTTTGTCGCTTCTCTTGAGTTTGTTTTTATTCATGGCTTTTTGCAGAGGGTGAATTATTGCTCTGCTTCCAGACTGCTTGCGCTGCAGTGTTTGCTAAGCCCCCCCACCTCAGCACACACACACACACACAGACACACACACACACACACACACACACCCATGCACACGCTAAGTTCTAGGCATTCATATTCACCAATGAAGGTAGGTTTTGTGGAGGAAGGTGAGGAATTTTGAATAGTCATGATTGGATAAACAGTTTCCCAGACTGCTGTCCACTGGGATATATGGCTCAGAGGTGTGTGTGTGTGTGTGTGTGTGTGTGTGTGTCTGTGTGTGTCTGTGCGTGTGTCTGTGGAGGGGGGAGGGGGGGCAGTAATGTGCATGGCAAAGACAGCCTCCAATTTATGGGACATGGTATACTGTAGAGGAGGTGTGTATATATATCCAGAGAGAAATGTGTGCCGGCTCTATATATACTATCATAGAAAATCATATGTATCCTCTATATATTTAGAGAAAGAGTTGTGTATACTCTATATATCAGAAAAACATGTGTATCCTCTACTCTATATCTTTAGAGAAGGAGTGTATATCCAGAGAAAGAGGTATTCTATTGTAAAACGATTTCCTTTTGTTTGACATATTCATTATAGGATCACAGGAATATTGACCCTTGACCCTTGACCTCCTAACAGTTGGTTGTTTGTCATGCTGGTGATCCAGGAATTGAAGCTTAGTTGCTCTGCATAAGAGCGTCAGCTAAAAACACCTCAATGCCTAAAATTTGAACACAGATATTTATGTATAATAGCGTTAGGTAATGAGATAAGCGCAGGCAGAAAAGCTTTCTTAAGGATACAAGAGGAAGAAGGTAAAGAGTACTTAAAGACATATTCCACTTAGTTTTAACATGGGGGTTATTCGGCAGCAGAACGCCATGGAAACCAGAATATAAACTACTCACCAAGATCAGATGCAGCTGGACGAGTTTGTAGCGTTCATAGTGTTTGAATGAGACCATGAAAATAACCTGAAAACTGACATTTTTTTGTCAACAGATTCAACAACAGATCCCGCTTTTAAGACAATAGAGCAATAACTGGTCTGTCCTCATTTTCCATTTCTATTCTTTACACTAAAATTAGCATTTCAAAATAAAAGTAGATCCGGTCTCCGAAACAGGAACTATCTCTCCTAAATGGTATCCCTCCGCTATGTTCTCTTCTATCAATAAAGATGCTGTTTGGTGAAATGATGTTGTAAAAAGATCTGTTGTTGAATCTGTTCACAAACGTGTTAAATGTCAGTTTTCACTCTGTTTTCGTGCCTAATTCAAATGGTTCTGGTTTTCATGGTGGGCAAGAGCCAAATAACCCCCATGTTTAAACTAAGTGGAATATTGCTTTAAAACTAAGATAGTCACTCTTTGATAAGCGTTAGTACTGAAAAATGTGTATTATTGCAGTAGTGTTTATAAGTGTATTTCAGTAGTATTTATTAGAATATTTAAGTTGTTTTTATTA
>NC_136014.1:24335360-24337860 GCF_048128805.1 Centroberyx gerrardi
GTGTGTTTATATCTAAGCGTTTGTGTGTAGATGTGTGTGAGTGTGTCTGTGAGGGTATTCTCATGTGTGTGCAGGTGTGTGTGTGTGTGTGTAGGTGTGTGTGTGTGTGTGTGTGTGTGTGTGTGTGTGTCTGTTGGAGGTCAGAGACAGAGATGTATGAGCTGGAACAGAAAACACTGTAGAAACCAAACAAGCCCCGCTGCTGCAGGGAGAGATCTATACACACCCTTAATTGATGACTGAGCTGTGTGTGTGTGTGTGTGTGCGTGTGTGTGTGTGTGTGTGTGTGTAGTTGTATTTTCGTCTGTGTTTGCGTATGAGGTGTGAGACCGAGTTGAAGAGAGAGAGAGAGAGAGAGAGAGAGAGAAGGTATTTGTCTGGGTGTGTGTTTTCCTTTATGGGTCTATGTTGTGTGTGTGTGTGTGTGTGTGTGTGTGTGTGTGTGTGTGTGTGTGCAGTCTAGTATTGATGTAGCGTTGCTCTCCAGACCCAAGCTCAATAAGCCCTGACTTCAAACAAACAGCAAGCACTTCACACAGGAGGAGAGGAGGAAAGAGGAGAGGAGAGAAGAGGAGAAAAGAGGAGAGGGAAAACGAGGAGAGAAGAGAAATAGAGGAAACAAAATAGAGAGGAAATATAAGAGGAGATGAAAGAGATGGGAAGAGAAAGAAGAAAGAGGGGAGAGGTGAAAGGAGAGGAAAAGAAAGGGGAGGAGGTGAGGAAATGAGGAGGAAAGGATAGGAAAAGGAAAGGAGAGGAAGACCACAGGAGGAGATGAGGAGGAAAGAGGACAGGAGAAAGGAGAGAAGACAAGGAGAGAGGGAAGGAAAGGAAACAAGAAGAGAGAATGGAAAAGCATAGGAAAGGAGAAGGAAAGAGGGGGGGAGGAGAGAGGGAGAAGAAGTGAAGAGGAGGAGAGGAGAAGATGGAAAGGGAGATGAGAGGTAAAGATAGGAGAGGAGAGAAGTGGAGAGAGGAAAAGAAAGGAGAGAAGAGAGGAGAAAGGATAGCACATGATCAGCAGCCATCTTGGAAGTCCCAGATGTCGGACTTGAACGCTCAGTTAACGGGTCAGATGGGGCCGATCCCCAAAAACCTGGAGTGTTCCTTTAACATGCATCACATGCTCCACAAGCCTATCCACCCTTTTATCTCTTTCTCTTTCTCTTTCATGCTATATAGTATGGAAGCAGCAAACGGACGTATTTGCATCTATTTTCAGAAATTAATTTTCTCAAACTTGAGAAAATTAAATATACAATGAGAGGATATACTGATAAGTTTTTTCACAAATGGCAACCTTTTTTATCATACTTTACAGACTTGCAGGTCCTGCCGGGCTAAGAGCTGGTTTGTTAAATTCTGTTGTGTGTGTGTGTGTACTCTTCACTCCTACTGAGCCAGGGTGGGGTGTGTAAAGGTTGGTGTGTTTGGGTTCTTGGGGTTTTGTACCTTTGCTGTTTCTTCTTCTGTTCTTCTTTCTTTTATGGGTATAATGTGAGTGTTCCTTACTGTCATTTTTCTTTTCTATGGTAAAAAATTCTAAAATGTACACCCACATGCTCGTTGTTATGTCGTTTAAAACTGTTTTCAATAAAAATATTTTGCAAAAAAAAAAAAAATTAATTGATTAATTAATTAGTATGTCACCACAAAATATCAAGGTCCGTTTTCTGAAGATCACGGCTTAATTATCTCGTTATCTGGAGATAACAAAAAAACAGAAGTCAAAGTCAAGTCAAATTTGAATGTTATCTATAATAAAAACAATGCAATTCCTGCCTGTTCGACCCTGATAGTAGAATCTGATGCCTGGACCAATCCTGGTCTCTCCTGCCTCTCACATTGTTTCCCACTTCTTCTTCTTCTTCTTCTTCTTCTTCTTCTTCTTCTTCTGGTTTCTCTGCAGTGAGCCAGCCTGCAGAAGGCGACAAGCCGCTCTAAAGTCAAAGCAGGACAAACACAAGTCGTGATCTCGGGGGGAAACAATGTTTTTTTTTTAATCTGGAGATGAGGAGATAATTAGTCGTGATCTCGAGAAAACAGTGTGATACCTCGTGATGACACAAAAATTAATTGCCAAGCTCGAGATAACGGATTAGAAAAAAAATCTATGCAAATGAGGGCCTTTCTTGGCTTCTGTAATATAGAGAAATCTGCACACGTCTTTTTGTTGTGTACTGACAGCATCTGACCCGTCTGTGCTGTGATGAATTCTCCCCCTTTTTCCTCCTCTTTTATTTATTTTTATTCATGTATTCACCTTTTATCATCTCTGTTCTTTATGCTCGTGTCTCTTGTCTGTCTTTGTTGGACTTGTTGAATTGTGGATTTCACTATCGTTCTGTGCTGCGTACGCTTTATGCAAGATTGAAATGCGCGTTTGTATGTTTGTCTTATCGTGAAAAAACCCTTCAATAACAAAAAACCGCTGCAGAGGAAGACAGAGCCGACACGTTCTGACTCATTTCCACGAGTCCAAACTCGAGAGAGAAAATGT
>NC_136014.1:24341422-24383922 GCF_048128805.1 Centroberyx gerrardi
GGGGAAAGGAGAGGAGGAGGAGAGGAAACGAGATGGGGGAGATGCCACAAGCTGCTGAGAGGAGAGATAATTGCCACATGCAGAGCTTGAGAGGCTGTGTGTGTGTGTGTGTGTGTGTGTGTGTGCGCGCGCGTGTGTTTGTCAGAGTGTGAATGTGGGAGTGTGTGTGCGAGTGCACAGCTGTTTGGGTTTGTACAAGTGTATATGTGCCTATGCGGGCATTCCTGTGTGTGTGTGTGTGTGTGTGTGCGTGTGTGTGTGTGTGTGTGTGTGTGTGTGTGTAAACCACTCCACTCCAGTGCTCTGCTATTATCTGTGTGAGCAGGGGAACCTCCCTCCGTCTGCTCCGACAGACAGACAGTCTATAAGCCAGCAGTCGCTCCGCAGCAGGATTAGATCCAACAGAAACACAATGCACTGATAGAGAAACATGTTGTACAGCGCTACACAATGGGTTGACATGGCAACAGAACTGTTTTATACAAGACAATAGACTGATATACAGAGGGAACATGTACAATACAACACAATGGGTTGACATGGCAACAGAACTGTTTTATACAAGACAATAGACTGATATACAGAGAGGGAACATGTACAATACAACACAGTGGGTTGACATGGCAACAGAACTGTTTTATACAAGACAATAGACTGATATACAGAGAGGGAACATGTACAATACAACACAATGGGTTGACATGGCAACAGAACTGTTTTATACAAGACAATAGACTGATATATAGAGAGGGAACATGTACAATAGAAAACAATGGGTTGACATGGTAACAGAACTGTTTTATACAAGACAAGAGACTGATATATAGAGAGGGAACATGTACAATACAACACAATGGGTTGACATGGTAACAGAACTGTTTTATACAAGACAAGAGACTGATATATAGAGAGGGAACATGTACAATAGAAAACAATGGGTTGACATGGTAACAGAACTGTTTTATACAAGACAAGAGACTGATATATAGAGAGGGAACATGTACAATAGAAAACAATGGGTTGACATGGTAACAGAACTGTTTTATACAAGACAAGAGACTGATATATAGAGAGGGAACATGTACAATACAACACAATGGGTTGACATGGCAACAGAACTGTTTTATACAAGACAATAGACTGATATATAGAGAGGGAACATGTACAATAGAAAACAATGGGTTGACATGGTAACAGAACTGTTTTATACAAGACAAGAGACTGATATACAGAGAGGAAATGTGTGAAAATTGCCTCATGGAGTAAGAGAACTGTTTTATAATATGTGACAGTGGGCTGATGCAGCAAGGGAACTATTTAAATACCATACATTATACAGTACAGGAACTGCTTTAATACAAGACAATGGGCTGATACAATTAGAGAACTGTTTTATTAATGCCATACATTACGTACAATACAGTGAGTAATGGAACTGCTTTAATGGGCTGATCCAGCAAGGGAACTATTTTAGATTAGATGAAACTTTAATGATCCCACACAAGACAACGGGCTGATAACAGAACTATTTTAAAATCATACAATACACAGTAAGGGAACTTTTTAGTGCCATACAAGACAATTAATTAATAGACTAAGAGAGCTGTTCCAGTACAATCCAATGGGCTGATACAGTAAGGGAACTGTTTTGATCCCATAAATCACCACAGCAACAAAACAGTTGCAATAGATGATAATGGACTTATGCATTAAGGAAACAGTTTTACACCTTACAGAACAGCAGGATATACTATAATACTATAATGTGGTAAAAAAATACAAAACTATTATGATTTGAATTTGAGCTAAATCAGCGTAACCAACCAACTACCAGACTCCAATTACCAATTCCTCAAGTGAATGAAGCCAAAGTGCAGCGGCGGTTCAGCATGCAGGCGGGGGAAAAAGTGAGAATGGCACACATAATAACATACATTAAGAGAGAGAGAGAGAGAGAGAGAGAGAGAGAGAGAGAGAGAGAGGAGAGAGAGAGAGAGAGAGAGAGAGAGAGAGAGAGACAACAAAAGGAAAGCTGGTGACATTATCGCCTCTTCCTCCCTCTCTTCTATAGCAGAACTGAATTTCCCACCACACACACACATTCGTCATTTTCTTTGTTTTGTCATGGAGGAGGAGGATGCGATAACGTCTCAGTGTTTTGTTGTTGTTTTGCATCTTCCTCGTAACCATCGGCAACCACCAAACATTAAGCGACAGGTCCACTGCTTCGGTTAATAATTATTATTTCATTGAATTTTTTGGGCCGGTGATCCTTGAACACTTATTGCTAACTAAGTCATTCAATAACCCTCTGTGTGTGTGTGCGTGTGTGTGTGTGCAGTGTGTGAACGTGTGTGTGTGTGTGTGTGCGCGCTGGCGTCAGCATCCATTCACACCCAGTCAAGCAGTTAGTCATGTTTCCATGAATCACAACACAGCAGATAAACATTAATCACTGTGCTAGCTTAGCTGTCTCCCACGCCGATAGTTCTCATCCTTTTCGGCTCACAAATCCCCAGAAAAACAAAGCCAACGGTGAACTTTGACACTAAGTGATGATTTTTATTTTCCCTGTTCAGGCTGTTTTCACTTGGTTACTTTGCTCCAGTGATGAATGTTCAAAGATCTTTTTTATCTGAAGCTGACGAACCCCACCCAGGCTCTGATTCAGTGTGAAGCCCGGCTAAATCAAAGAGCTGGGATTCGAACACCGAGTTGACACTGTGGCATTCCCAATCCATTCAAATCTATTATTACACTTATTATTATATAAACGTTATTCACTGCATTCGTTTAGTTCCCTCCTACACTAATAGTTCCCAACCTTTTCCATTGAAAAACAAAGACGTACCAACTTGTGACCGCTGTCGTAGGCCTAAATGCTCCCAATGCTGAACTTTGACTTAGTGAAAACACACACAGACACACGGCGCTCGCCTTCACTCACACTATCTTCTTTTTAATGATGAAAGTTAGCGCTTGCTCCCCCTATGGCAAGGCCAAGGCATCACCAATCACGCGATGATGAAAAAAAACATTACAAATCGAGCACCGATAAAGATCCAACGCACAAAAATAAGGATTTGACCAAATCTGCATCACTGACTGCACATTAACTTTATACTGCTGCGACTGCGTTTTAACTCTATACTGTTAGACAGAAAATACTCCTTGAAAATGAACACATTTCTGTCTGGAACATATGAAAATATCTCTGAAGGCGACACATTTCTATCTGTCACATATAGATATGACAAAAAAATTGTATATGTGAAATGTGTTTTTTTCACTCTCCATCGTCTTGCGATCCCAACACAAAATCCAAGATTTGCGACTGCTGTCTCAAGCTCCGAGTTAAAATGATTTCCAAGGTTTATAGTCCTTTAGATCTAAAGCAGAAGGAGAAGACATTAAACACCATCGAGGCTCTGATTCACTTTGAACCCAGCTGCATCAAATGGCCGGGATTTGAACACATATAGTTGACATTTAGGACTATGGCATTCACAGTCCCAGTCTAAAAAACATTTGAACCATTTGGGTTTCAAGTGTCAAAACAGGGAATCTGCACACCTGATCAGATTGTTGTGCAGGTGAAAAGGAGAAAAAAACCTGTAGATAAGACAATGAAACTCCATGCAACACTATGCAAAAACACAATGTTTAGTAGTTGAGCTTTCAGTGCGAGACCTAAAAGCTCAAATTTTAAATGTGGTGCTCTTACACCATGGAGTTTTTTTTTGTTGTTTTTTTTAGACATATATTGGTAACGCTTTACAATAAGGGTCACTAAGTTAAGGGTTAGTTAATGCTTAATACGGGTTGGTTAATGCTTAATAAGGGTTATTTAACCCTTAACTTAATTAACAGTTAACTAATGTGTAATTTACTAATGGTGTTCATGTTAACTAAGGTATTAATTTATACATTATTTAATAGTTTATAAAGATGACTATTAAATAATGTATAAATTAATACCTTAGTTAACATGAACACCATTAGTAAATGATTACCAGACACATTAGTTAAGTGTTAATTAAGGGTTGGTTAATGCTTATTAAGCATTAACTAACCCTTAACTTAGTGACCCTTATTGTAAAGTGTTACCCATATATTTATTGACTTTTTGCTTTACACTTTACAGAACACACAAGTGCATGTTACAAGCAAAAATGTAAATATAATAGGAATGAAACAAAATTGAATGACATGAAATCCAAAACTTTGAAATACAAAACTCAGCTCAGCTATTGATGATACCACTTTGTTACAGTTACAGTTACCAAACATATAATTTAAGGAGTCATATCGAAAATTAGTACAACATCAATTAAGCTTGTGTCTTGTCAACTTAAATGCTCTGCTCCATTAATATTTCATGCCATCCAGAGATTGAGGGGGTCTTAAACTTGGTGTTTTTGCATTGCGGTGTTGGCTGTAATTTCATTGCCCCGTCAACCGCTTGCATTTCCCCTTAAATATAGCCTACTCTTACCTTAAGTCACTTCAGGCCCACGCAGTGTGGGAAACGGCTGGATCAGAGAGCTGGTGAGCAGAGGGAGGTGGGAGGTCAGCGCTTTAAATCCCCGGACGGGCTGGAAAACTATGAGCCGGGGGGAGTGAAGGACCTGCTTATCGTCCGAGGGCCCTCGAGCAAGGCGCTTCACTCCCACCTGGGCCGGTGGAGCAGCTCAGTACGGGACTGTGGTCATGCTGGGACGCTCCCAGTGTGTATGTGTGTAACCCCCCTTCGTCCTGCTGCAGCTCCTGGCCTCGGCTGCTGCTGAAGACAAGACCATGTTCTCTATCAACATCCCATAAATGCATAAATGTTAAAAATGTCTAAAATTTGGCCTAGGCTGCTGCGATGAATAAAAATATCTTCTTAATCAATTTTGCTCGTTAAATAAGGATTAAAAAATGTCAGGAATCTAGCCGAGTGAGTCAGAGAACTCAGAAAATAACAGATTTCGCAGTCTGTGTCCTGGAGTGTCGTTCTGCTCTGTTTACAGATTGTTTGGAAAGATCGAGTTTTTTCTGTGCTCGTTTTATTTGTCAGAAGTTACAAGGAATGCTTTAATAACGAGTTAGTTGAGAGACGCTCGACTGAGATGCAACATACTAATTTGTTGCTGCTCTGTCATTCAAGAAATAACAGTCTGCAGTCGTAATGCAGGATGGATGCAGAATAAATGCATGAAGGAGACTTTTACAGCGGCTCCCACTGCATGCAGTATTAATGCAGGAGAGATAATAATGTCATACTCTGGTGATCCCTGTAGGGAAACGGTTGAATTGCTTGAACACCCCTCCAGGGAGGTCAGAGGTCAGAGGTCAGCTACGGAACAGCACCTCTGTTTCTGGTAGGGAATTAACGGCCCCGTATCATTCCATTTCCATGAATTTGTTTTCAAATTTAGGACGGTTCAGGATAAGAATCATATGGAGGAGGATTAGGGCGAAAAATGTGAAAAATGTATTTGTTCTCAGAATTCTGACTTTTTTCTGGGGCCACAAATCTTTCTAGCGATGGCATTGGCTGCTAGAATGTAAACAACAATTTAAAAATGTCATTACAAAGTGACAATAACATAATTTGGATAGAGAGCTTGTGAAATTGTGATGGACAAGCCGTCTCATTTGTGATTACTGCAGCAGAATAAAGAATAATAATAAAGAATAAGAATTTCGATATATCGTCCCATCCCTGCTTTTCATTGTTTTGACACAAATTACAAAACAACACATACCATAAATCCTCCGGCCTGACACATAAATGAAAGGGTTGATGAGGAGTAGTCATTGGTTACAGCGGTAAACTTGTTATCAGTCAACCGGTGACTCAGGCTTGAACCCGGATTCCCAAAACGGCTGACGTGTGTCTCCTACTCCGTCTACCGCTGTTTACACTGCATTTAACAACAGCAGAAATCCCAGCAGAAAGCTCTCGGCGAGGCGAGGAAATCCCCTTGGTGTATTGTGGGTAATCTGTTGATGTGGAACCTGAGCTCTGAAGCACCCCGGTGCTCTACAACAGCGGAGAGTGACAGTGACGCTAAGCGGCTTTTCTGCAGCTAGCGCCTCGGCTAACCGTCGTGTCCTGCCGCCGAGACGGCTGCGTGTCCAAACAATCAGCGAGCCGGCGGCGGCGGCGGCGGCGTTACACCGCGCTGATCAGATTTGTTTGCCTCTTTATTTTCACCTTGTTGCTTTTTGAATTCAACCCTTTTTTTTTATATATATATCTCTCCAGCAGGTGATAGTTTCTTAAAATCCCTGTTTTCTTTTGTAATTCTGCCTCGCTGATGAGCACAGGGAGGAAGCAGCGGGTTTACTTTGTGAGTCTGAGAGTTGGAAATGTGAGGAAGAGCTGCTCCTTGAAATAGACTGAGAAGGTGAATCTAAGTGAAAGCTCTGATGCCTTATTGATTTCACCTCTTAAATCCACTTCAGTCATGAAGGGGAGACAGGCAGGAAGGGGAGGAGACAGATTAAAGAGAGACTTTTTAAGCCTTGAGATATTTCAGGCATGGATAGTGAATCTTAAAGGGAAAAAAATCCACTCTAAAACCCTTTAAAACAGCGATGCACCTTGCAATTTCTGGGTCCATTTTGTTGTTTGGAGGTATATTTTTCTTAGTAGAAGTAGATGAAGCAGGTTGAGGGATAGTTTTGATATCAGGGTGAAGCTGAATTATCCAATAAAAAACGATATCCCACCACTATAAACCCTGATGTTTGGTCATAATTAGTCATCATCCCTTCACTCTAAGCCAGTTTAGATGAGAAATAGCAGTAATGTTGACTTTCTCTGTGTGGAAATATTCTCATTACTTTGATTTTATTGAGAAGAAACGGTGACAAGAACATTGGACATTAGCGCTGTTTGATTTTTCAGATCGTTCACATCGAGGCGCACAGGAGAGGGAAATGAGTTTTTCAGATTTTTGAAGGTAAGAGAGGATGCAGTCGCAATTTTTGGCGGGTGTGTAACAGAAAAGTAATATAATGAGTAGTATAATGAATCACTGCTCCCTGGGTGTAACATGTAAAATAATAATATTTCATTTTGAAACGAGTAACAAATGATGAGTAATTCATAAATTCATTCAAATTCGTAAAAATGAAAATGAAAAAACAAAATCAGCTACTTTTTCTGACAAAGATTTAATATTAAAAACCAATGCATTTTGAGTGCAATTGCCTTCGTCAGGGTGACAGGATTGCATGCATAGTAAACATATTCAGTGTCATCCAATATGGCCGCCTCACCGTGCATAGACCAATCAGATGCCAGTATTATAAAAAAAACATTTAGAGGCTGGGAATGATGATAATTTAATCGTTTTTGCATCCGTATCACAACGTGAAATGTGGTGTTGTGTTATCATGACTATAATATGGCTTTGAATGGGGCCTCAGAGGAGTGTGTGTGTGTGTGTGTGTGTGTGTGAGAGAGAGAGTGTGTGTGTGTGTCACAGAAGTAGTGGCAGCATCGATCGATCCGGTCACATATTGATCCGCTCTCATTGATTGGCCGGTGTAACTGCCTGTCAACCATCTTATCAGCAGCGCTCCTTACAAGAAACATCGTCATTACATCCACATCCTCTTGTCCCTGTGTGTGTGTGTGTGTGTGTGTGTGTGTGTGTGTGTGTGTGTGTGTGTGTTGTGTCTTGTTATCGTTGCTCTAGTTGTATTGAGGCAGTCTTGGCAGCACTGATCCTCTTTGTGCCCTAGCAGACTCCTCTCTCCTCCCTCCTCTTCTCTCCTCTCTACTCCCTCCTTCCTTCCTCCTCTCTCCTTTCCTGTCTCCTTTCTCCCCCCTGTGTCCTTCCTCGTTTCTCCTCTTCTCTCTTCCTTCCTTTTTCCTCCCTCTCTCCTTCCTCCTTCCTCGTTTCCCCTCTTCTCTCCTCCCTTCCTTCCTTTTTCCTCCCTCTCTCCTTCCTCCTCTCTCTTCCCTCCTTCTCTCCTCTCCTCCCTCTCTCCTTCTTCCTGTCTCCTTTCCTCTCTCCTTCTTCCTCTCTCCTTTCCTTTCTCCTTTCTACTCCCTCCTTCCTCCTCTTTCCTCCCTCATTTCTCCTCTCTGCTTCAGGCCGTATTTACATTGAACTGCAGCCAGGGAACAGTCAATACTGCCTGATCCCTCCAGGTGTGTGTGTGTGTGTGTGTGTGTGTGTGTTATACATTTTTAAAAGTGTGAGAGACAGAGAAAGAGAGATTGACAACCAGTGCAACAATGTAAACAAAAAATGGATTATAATATGATTTACATTTACATTTTCGACATGAGTGTTTAAAGAGGTTTTAAGTAATCTGTGACTTCTAGCACAATATAAGCAATTGACACAAACAATACTGTCATATTGTCTTAACAGAGAGCAGTAAACTAGCTAATTAGAGCAGAAATCCAACAGAAATGTCCAGTGAAGAGCGAATATATCACCTTGCAAAATACTGGAATAATAAAACTGCTTTGGCATTTGCTTTTTTTTGGCTTGAGAACGAGTGAAAAGTGTTGCGATGCCGGTCGTCCTCCCAAACTGAGCTGCTGGAAATGTCAGTTGTGAAGTGAAATGTCTTTAAATTCCAGTGGGTGGAGAGTTTTCTGCTCCAGAACAGAGTGAAGGCCAGAAAGTGAGTTTTGAAAGGCAGAAATCTCAGCACCTGGCCAAGTAATCGTTGAATCATTAGTATTGATCAACGACCCAATCAACCCCCACAGATGGTCGTTTTGTGCTCTGGGGCAGTAAAAATATCACTTATTGCCTCTTTAATCTTACTTAAAGATGTAATTTGTAATATTGCAAACGTCCCACTTTTAGCTGCATGCTTTGCTGAACTAATGCTGCAGTTTGGCTCCAAACCCAAGAGGAATTGTTTGGAAAAAGTCAAGTCAACCAATCAGAAGTCATAAGGAATAGTCTGGAAACTTGCTGGCTGAGAGACTCATGAGTTAAAATATACTTTGCTGTTAAAATGAGTAGATTTTGTGTTAAAATATACTCATTTGGTTCTACTCTATAACGTTCAGGAGAGAATTGTCTGCAGTACTAATGCAGGATCGATGTGTGTCCTGTATTTATTGTGTATATACACTACCAGTCAAAAGTTTGGACAAATGCATTTTTCTTTATTTTTTTTACTATTTTCCACATTTTGGAATAACAGTAAAGACATCAAAACTATGAAATAGCACAAATGGAATTACGCAGTGACCAAAAAAGTGTTAAACAAATCAAAACTATCTTATATTTTAGATTCTTTAAAGTAGCCGCCCTTTGCCTTGATGGAAAGACAAAGGCTTTGGAAAGAAATTCATACATAGGATCAACTTCACTATTTATATTTGTCTAATTTCAAGCATTTAAGCAGAAGCCTTTAGATCAAAATGGCTTTAAGATAATGAAAGACCAGGGGTGTCCAGACTTTTGACTGGTAGTGTGTGTGTTTAGTGTTCATCCTCCTGTGTTGTGTCTCTGTCGTGTTCGGCTGATATTATCTTGCCAATAAAGTTTCTCCAGATGAACTGAAGTGACCAGCGAGCGAGCGGCGGCTGCTCTGGACTCGTGCCACGCAGGGTTCCTGCTGATGAGGCTGCAGACAGCTGGCTGCAACTTCATATTAGAGCCTTCCAGTGTCTCCGTCATGCACTGACACACACACACACACACACACACACACACACATAAACACACACACAGACATACAAAAGCACCATCGGTCTCCCCTGCTGAGCTGTTGGTAATTACAAGTAAAACACTGCGGTAAACACATACACGCACATACACACACACACACACACACACACACACACACACACACACACAGGGTTGAGATGAGAGTTTTATTGCGGTTTGGAGCTGCTGGGCTTCTATCCTAGAAGCAGCATGCCGAGTTCACTAATAACAACCTTCAGCTGACTGACTGAAGGAAGGAAGGAAGGAAGGATGGAAGGATGGAAGGAAGGAAGAAAGAAAGGAAGAAAAAAGGAGGGTAGAAATGAAGGAAGGAAGGAAGGGAGGAAGGACAGAATGAGCCACAGAACGAATGCAGAAGCTGATGAATGAATAAACAGATGTATAAAACATGGAAAGAATGAATACACGAATAAATTTAGTTAGTGAGTAAATAAATTAATGAATCACTGATTAATTGAATCATATGAATGATTAACAAATGAACAAGCAAAGCAAGGAAGCAAATGAGTGAGAAAATGAGCAAACAAGTGACAGAGTGGATGACTGAATGCATGAAACAACAAACTAATGGAAAGTCAACATCGCACATGGAAATCATCTCATCCACTTCCACCGAGGGAACTTTGCGCGTCGGCGGCCCCTAACGGCAGCGAGAGGCAACTGTTTTAAATGTGAGGACTTCATTACCCAGAAATCCTGTGCAGCGAGGTCAGTAAACGTCACACAGCTCGCTCGTGTTCACCGACCCGGCCGGTCTGTGATGCTTTATACCAGAAAGGAAACCAAAGAGACGAGAGAGGAGAAGATCGAACGTTGGTGACGCTGCTGCTGCTTGGATTTTGCAGTTAAATTTCGATCCGTCACTTCTTTTCGGCGGAGAAGTGAAGATACGCAACATGAGAATTTAATTTGGGGCGAATAGGGTGAAACTACAGCATCTCAATTAGTGGGGATGGGACACTCCTCTCTATTGATGCTTTTCCACCGCATGGTCCCGGCTCAAATCAACTCGACTCGACTCGACTCTACTCGCTTTTGGTAGTACCACTTGGTTTTCCATTGCAGATAGTACCCCCTCAATGTGCCTCCCGCCCCCACAACTTGTCGTCATAGCGACGGCGCGACGGCGCATGAAACTGCCGCGACGTCATCTTCAACGCGACACACACAGCAACAATGGAGGATATCGAAGGGATGGTGTTCTTGATTCTCGGTATGTGGCAAGGAGACAGATTTTATTTCAGAAGAGGCTGAAGGCAGCAAGACAAAAGACTGCTGAACAAAAAACAGGAGAGTTTGGGAAATCCTACAAAGGCGACGCAAGAGGGTAAGCTAACCTGGTAGCTAACGTTAGCATATGTTCGCGCAATGATGACGATTCTCTCTGACCAATCGGTAGTCCGCAGTGTTTTCACGTCATCTTTTGGTATCGCCTCAGCTCGCTTGGAACCTCGACGGAGGTGCTACCAGAAAAAGTACCTGGTACCAGGTAATATGGGACCTGGTACTTGCCCAATGGAAAACCAAAAAAGGCGAGTAGAGTCGAGTCGAGTCGAGCCGGTACCATGCGGTGGAAAAGCGGCTTATAGCAACTCTGCAGCCAGTTAGCCTCTACATCCACGGTTAGCAGCCATTTACCAACTCTACCAAGAATGTTGGTTGATTTTGACAAAAATCTATTTTTTGCAAAGACAATATGTTGGTTAAGGGGTGATTTCAACAAATCTATTCTGCCGAAACACCAATGAAAAACCGCTGCGCGAATGATTCAAACTTAAGTCCCGCCCACAAAGGCTCTGATTGGCTCGATTGTTTCGGAGAAATCGCGTTGAATAGAGCAACACCAGACTCTGAATCGCTTGGAGTGGGCAGAACGAGGCTCAGCAGTCTGGAGCCAGGCTACTGAAGGTGTGTATTTTCACATTAAAATCTTGCGGCTTTAGTGCAGCTTTAAAATAGTTTTTTGAAGGAGGGGAGCGCTTTCCTTATCCTCCGTCGGTCTGAGGGTTCAAACCGGCGGTCTTCTGATCACAGCCCAGCCTCTGAACCCTGGCAGCTGTTCAGTGTGGGCTCTCCACCTGCAGCAGAGAGCAGGTTCTCCTCTCTGAGCCAAGGTCACTCCAGCCTTCAGCGCCGCACTGAGCTAAGCAGCCTATTGAAACCAAGACTGCTGAAACCAGCAGCTCGCACTGCCACATTCATTTCATAAGCCATTCTCCTCCTATTACTGTTTAACACACACACACACACACACTCACGCACAGGCATGGACGAACAGACACACACACATCCGGACACTTTTTTGGACACACATACATATATAAGTGCGCCTGTTCATGCGGACACACACGCCCACATGAATACACACACACACACACACACACACACACACTGCCTGGCCGTTTCAGTTGGCTGGCCCATAATGATTAGAGACTTTCATTCTAAATTTGCTTCCGACTTCCTGCCTTTGTCAAAGAACTGCAATATGCTATAGCTCAGCATGATGAAGTGCGCTGAAAACGGCTAAAATGGCTTTTATACATCTGCTGGGTGGTGGAGCTTATGTACACACACACACACACACACATACACACGCACAAACACACATATATACATATACATATGCATGCACGCCCAGAAAGAAACACACATACGTACGTTTTGCATGTATGCACTCACACCCAAGTGCACACACACACACACATATACAGAGGCACACATACATTTGAATGCTGGCACACACACACACACACACACACACACATATATAGAGGCACACACAGACAATTAAACACAAAGAGAAAGTGCAGAGGAGGAATGTTTTTCCCTTTTTGAAGTGATCAATAATGACAGCTGAGAAATACCCAGAATGCAGATGGATCATCGTCGGAGGTCGACCGTTCATCAGCTCAAATCGAGCGTGGTGAAATATATAGATGTTCTACCCGAGTGAAACACCGCCTTACATTACATTACATTTAGCTGACTGGCTTTTAAGTGGCTCGGCCGGGCGTGAAGACTTTGTCAAACATAAAGCAAACACCCACACCGGGACGACGAAACAAACGCACCCAGTGACACATGAAATACTGTTTTCTTTTTACATTTTACATTTCTGGCATTTAGCCGATGCTCTTATTCAAAGCAACTTACAATGAGCGCAACAGCAGAAAGAGCTGCATATGGTAGATAACCAACATTACAAGCAACCAATAGCAAGGAGATCAAGGGTCAGAGGTCAGAGGTGGGGACGAGTCACAATTTTAATTGCTTGAAGCTTGACTTGCTGCATGAAGAGAAGACTTGAGACTTGACTTGACTTGGGTTCTGCTGACTTGGGACTCGACTCTGACTTGTACTTTGATGACTTGAAAAGGTTTCTAAAGTCTTGACTTGAGATCTTGTGTTTGTGTAAATGACTTAGATTGAAAGTGATGAGATTTGTTCCAGCGGACGACTGAATTTAAATTCTGTTTTCTGAATTTGTATGGAATGATTGAATTTATTGAAGTTGAAACTGATTATAGAAATCAAACTCATGATGCTCTTACCAAGTTTTTATCCTATTAAAACCATATTGCATTGAAAAGTAGTTTTCTTTAAGATATTAAATTGATACTGGACTCTTGATTTGTTCTGACTTGACTTGCTGTTCTACATTTAGACTTGGGACTTGACTTGAGCCTCAAGACTTGAGACTCGAGCAAAGTTGACTTGGTCACAGCTCTGGAGGTCACAGATCCAGGTAACAAATGTCACAAATATTCTGGTGTCTCTAGAATATCTATGTATAACAGAGAAGTGCAGGAAAAGGAAGTGAGAGCTGACGAGAGGGAGTTATTTTGTATTCTAGGGATACAAGAATATTTTCTACAGCTGTGGATGTGCCAGGCTGAGCATCGATTCAGCGTCGGAAACATTTTCGTCAGTTGAAAACTTTGACTGTCTCGACCTAAACTGCGGTCCGCCCTCGCTTCTCTCCTCTCACCTTTAGCCCCCTCTGGGCGGCATCAATACTGCCAGGGGAAGTCTGCTGATTGGTCATTTTTACCTCCCAACATAAGAACAAAAAAAAAAAAACAGAAATCTATAGCTAAAACTTTTCAGTTTGGCAAGCTGTAGAGTTTTTATTGGAAACATGTAAAATAAATCCATCAAGATATCTTTTTGAGAGTGTGGATTTCCCTTTTTTTTGGGTTCTTGAATGAAACCTTTGAAGAGAAGATTTATTTTATCTCTATTTTCTTACCCAGCATGTGGACTTTCTCTGTCATTCACCTCCTAACATAACAAACATGTGATTTTCTCCAGTGGAAATTACCTCCTGTATTTTGAGTTAACTCTGACGTCCGTAGCCCTGTCCAGACACACCAGTATTACTAGAGGACGTCTGGTGATGTTGTTTTTACCGGAGTGATTCAATCCTGTGTGGATCCGTGTTATTTGTGATATTACAGAGTGTGCGTCCCTGCAGGAGTAGTTGTTACTATAATATCCTTCTGTTTTTCAGCTAACTCCCATCTCTTCTGTCAACTCTATTACCAGCCAGATCGATGGTGTGTGATTCATAAATTACAAACACTTTGCACAATAAATGACGTATTCGGGAATCTGACGGGAATAAAACGCCCTCTCAGTAATTTATAGGAGTAATAAAATAAATCATATACGCCATCTAGATCGTTCATTAAAATCGCTGATGTGCAGTGTACTCAATTACATTACTAGTGTTGTCCCGTAATACTAATTTTGTCCGGACAGGGCTCTAGGGTAATTTTAATCCAATCCAGATTGACATCTAGTGATTAATGAAATTACTGACTTGTGTACTTGCGTCTGGATTGATATAACCTGTAGCCAGAGAGCAGCATCACTCTTCAGATTAGATTAGATGAAAGGTTTAATTATCCCTGTGGGGAAGTTAGGCCGCTGCGGCAGCAAAAGTAAAAAAGACAAATGGAATATAAGCACACAAATAAATCTAAAATAAGGAATAAAAGGAAGAGATTGTGCATTCAAGCAAAGTTTGGTTCCCACGAAAAATAGAGAAAAGGGTGCAGGAGGTTTTGACTGACTGAAATTACCGATGTGCATAGGAAAAATCGAATTACCGATTTTGGTAATCCTAATACTGTCCAGAGAGTTCTGCAGACTGATTCAGCCAAGATGGGTGGGTCATGTGACTCTGACATCATGGGTCACTGTGACCTCTGACCCCAACTGTGACCCCAGATCCCCAAAAAGATCCAGGTCGTTTCCTTCAGACAGAATTATCACAAACAGGAATACAGGCCAGCATGCCAGCGCACACAAATTCACATTTTTTTGTTGTATATAAATAGCAGGTATCAATTTGTGAGCATCTGGAGGATCGGTGCAAATCTTTCAGAATAAAAGTAAAAAGAGTAAAAAAGAAAAAAAAGAAAAAAGAAAAAGCCACTTAGCCAAGATCACTGACCGGAGGTGATAATACTGTTCCCTCTGCGCTTCATTCTTCTATAAATTCATGGATTATAATCTTCTGAATTAGACAGAAAGGGGGGAAAAGAGTGCATGGTAGAGACAGAAAGAGAGAGAAGCAGTAATAAAAGGTTAATGGAGGGGAGAGAGAGACAGAGAGAGAGAGACAGATAGAAAGAAAGAAAGAAAGAAAGAAAGAAAGTAAGAGAATGAAGGAGAGAGACAGAAATAGAGAGAGAAAGAGGGAGAATGAGATGGATCAGCCGGCCTCCCAACATGACAGCCTCATCAGACAACTATGTGTGTGTGTGAGAGAGAGAGAGAGAGAGAGAGAGAGAGAGAGAGACAGAGAGAGAGAGAGAAATAGAGAAAAGACATACAGAGAGAGAGAGAGAGAGAGAGAGAGAAAAGACAGAGAGAGAGAGAGGAAATTGTTCTGTCAGGATCCCGGGCCGTGCACCATTATCCTCCGAGGCTCTACCGCTGTCTGTTGTCGTCTTTTCTTCCTCGCCTTGCATCTCTCTCTCTCTCTCTCTCTCTCTCTCTCTCTCTCTCTCTCTCTCCCTCTCTGTTCTCATCTGCTCTGCTGTCCAGCTGCCTAATGGAATAGTCCATGCAAATAGCCCGGGTTAATAGAGCGAAGGACAGGAGAGAGGAGAGGAGGGGAGAGGAGATAACACTGGTGCCAAGAGCCTGCAGTCAGATCCACCAATAGGAAGCCATGTAACACTAAGCCTGTAGTGAGCTCCACCAATCAGAGGTGATGTAACACTAAGCCTGTAGTCAGCTCAGCCAATCAGATGTCATGTAACACTAAGCCTGTAGTCCGCTCCACCAATCAGAAGTAAATCAAAACTAGCCTGTAGTCAGCTCCACCAATCAGAAGTAAGTAACACTAGTCTGTAGTCAGTTCCACCAATCAGAGGTGATGTAACACTAAGCCTGTAGTCAGCTCAGCCAATCAGATGTCATGTAACACTAAGCCTGTAGTCCGCTCCACCAATCAGAAGTAAATCAAAACTAGTCTGTAGTCAGCTCCACCAATCAGAAGTAAGTAACACTAGTCTGTAGTCAGCTCAGCCAATCAGAAGTAAATAAAAACTAGCCTGTAGTCAGATCAACCAATTAGAAGTAAGTAACACTAAGCCTGTAGTCAGATCAACCAATCAGAAATAATGTGACACTAGTCTGTAGTCAGCTCCGCCAATTAGAAGTAAATAAACACTAGCCTGTAGTCAGATCAACCAATTAGAAATAAGTAACGCTAGCCTGTAGTCCGCTCCGCCAATCAGAAGTAAGTAACACTAGTCTGTAGTCAGCTCAGCCAATCAGAAGTAAGTAACACTAGTCTGTAGTCAGCTCAGCCAATCAGAAGTAAGTGACACTAGCCTGTAGTCAGATCAACCAATCAGTAAGTAAGATTAGACTGTAGTCAGCTCAGCCAATCAGAAGTAAGTAATGCTAGCCTGTAGTCCGCTCCGCCAATCAGGAGTAAGGTAACACTAGTCTGTAGTCAGCTCAGCCAATCAGAAGTAAGTAACACTAGCCTGTAGTCAGATCAACCAATCAGTAAGTAAGATTAGACTGTAGTCAGCTCAGCCAATCAGAAATAATGTGACACTAGCCCGTAGTCTGCTCCTCCAATCAGAAGTCATGTAACACTAATGCTGTGTTCAAGTCACGTCAGATTTACCGTAAATATGAGCTGCCAACTGGGAAAAAATGTTCATGTCTGCCTCCTAGTGGTGATTAGTAGCAGGACATGTGGGAGTTTTCTGTCAGCTCCAGTATCTCCACTTGGAGTCATGAACAATCAACTTACAAAAAGAGAGCAAAATCTGCTTTTGATCAAGTTCTGTTACTGCCATTCATTTAGTATCAGAAGTAATAATACACATTTAACTGAACTGAATTGAATTGAGAGAGACAGGGTGTGAAAGAGACACAGGAAGAAAGAAAGAGAGACTGGGAGATATAGTGAGAAAGAAAGATAGAAAGGAAAATAGAAAGCGAGAGAAAGAGATAATAATAGGAAGTGACAGTGGGAAACAGAGATGTTTAGTTATTTTTGCCTAAGTAGTTCTAGTCATGAGTTGCCACATGCCAATAAAGCATATTAGAACTGAGAGAGAGAGAGAGAGAGAGAGAGAGAGAGAGAGAGAGAGCGAGCATGTTGTTAAGTGGAGAGACAGACTGGGTCGTGTTCTGCTGGCAGAGGAAACAGCTTCTCGTCTTACCACAAGACATGCTGTCACACCCTTAATATAGAACCACTCACACACACACACACACACACACACACACACACACACACACACACACACACACTCACACACACACACACACACTCACACACACACACACTCACACACACACACACACACACACATACACAGGCACAAACACACAGAGACACATAGATAATCGCACACATGCCAAATATACACGCACAGGCAAAAGACACACACACACACACACACACACACATACAGCATATATAGGCCTACCAGCAAACAGGTAAGCTGCATATGCGCGCGTGCACACACACACACACACACACATACACACACACACTCACACACAGAGGCACAAACACACAGAGACACAGAGACGCACACACGCCAAATATACAGAAACACACACAGGCAAAAAGACACACACACACACACACGCACACACACACACACACACACACACACATATACCGGCAAACAGGTAGGCTGCATATGCGCGCACACACACACACAGAAACAGAAAGCACGATGTGTCTTAAAATAGCTCTTAGCCTGTGGCCAGACAGCAGTAGACAGTGTCTGTAGCTCCATGCAGGTCAGTACTTATTGACATTACATACCATAATTAGCCGTGTGTGTGTGTGTGTGTGTGTGTGTGTGTGTGTGTGTGTGGGGGGGGTGTTAACCTATACATAGCCTGTACAAGTTAACCCCAGCTAGCTAAAGGTGCCATCAATATATCACTGTCAAATTAGTTCTGTTTCGTTGCTATAAATATTGTAAACAAATAATAATCTTTATTTGTATAGCGCTTTTCAAAACAAAGTTACAAAGTGCTTTACAAAACATGATAAAAGAGTACAACATACTCAGGAGTCCAACATTGTCATAAATAAGATAAAAATAAATAAAACATGAAGCATAGACACCAAATAAAACAAAGTTTATAATAAAAGTAATAAGATAAAAGTGATAAAAATAAATGAAAAACAGACAGAAATACTGTAAATACTATGAAAAAGCCTTCCTGTAAAAGTGGGTTTTAAGAAGCGATTTAAAAGAATGCAATGACTTTGCTAGCCTAAGATCCTCAGGGAGGGAGTTCCACAGCTGCGGGGCTCGAACAGCAAATGCCCGATCTCCTTTTGTGACAAGGCGGGCTTTTGGAACATTCAGGAGGGTCAAACCTGAGGAACGCAGGCAGCGACTAGGCTCATATGGAGCTAATAAATCTAAAATGTAAGTAGGAGCAAGGCCATGTAAGGCTTTAAACGTAATCAGTAAAATCTTAAAATCACATCTATACCTAACAGGTAACCAGTGAAGAGAGGCGAGGATGGGTGTGATATGGTCTTGTCTCTTGGAATTTGTTAAAAGTCTGGCTGCTGCATTTTGTACGAGCTGGAGACGGGAGATGGCCTTTAGGCTGAGCCCAGAATACAGGGAATTACAATAATCCAGTCGCGATGAAATGAATGCATGGATGACTTTTTCAAGGTCCGTTTGAGACAGGAAAGTTCTGATTTTTGCAATGTTTCTAAGTTGGAGAAAGCATGATTGAACTACCTTAGTGATTTGTTTGTCAAAGCAGAGCTCGGAGTCAAAGATTACTCCCAAATTGCGGGCGGACTGTTTAACATTGGAGGATAAGCTCCCTAGGTTCTTTTGCCAGTCACAAATCGAGTTAGGAGAGCCAAATAGAATGACCTCAGATTTGGACTCATTAAGTCGGAGGAAGTTTTGTGACATCCAGCACTTGATATCCGAGAGACAAGCCATAACACGTGAGAGGTTATCAGTTGCACCGCTTTTAAGCGGGACATATAGCTGGGTGTCGTCTGCATAGCAGTGGAAATTAATATTATACTTGCGGAAGATCTGTCCCAAGGGAAGCATATAAATGGAAAATAATAAAGGACCAAGAATTGAACCTTGGGGAACACCACATGAGAGGGGGGCTGGGGATGAGGAGACTTCTCCCATTACAACAGAGAAGGACCTGTCAGAGAGGTAGGAGCGAAGCCAGGCAAGAGAAGTGTCCTTAATGCCAACACAGTTTTCCAGGCGTTTTATCAGGATACCGTGGTCGACTGTATCAAATGCAGAGCTCAAGTCAAGCAGGATTAAAATTGAACAGGCCCCAGAATCAGCTGCGAGCAATAAGTCATTTGAGACCTTAATAAGAGCTGTTTCTGTGCTATGCTGGGCACGGAATCCTGATTGAAATTGCTCAAAGATGTTACTGTTATTCATAAATGAAATTAATTGTGAGGCAACAGCCTTTTCTAAAATTTTTGATAAAAAAGGTAAGTTCGAAATTGGTCTAAAATTATTAAAAATGAGAGGGTCAAGTGTAGGTTTCTTCAGGAGAGGTCGGACTATTGCATGTTTAAAACTGGAGGGGAATGAGCCAGTAGACAATGAGCAGTTAGTAATTGAAAGAATATTTGGACCAATTGTCTGAAATACCTCCTTCAGAAACCTAGTGGGGATGATATCTAATTGACAAGTAGATGAATTTAATTGAGAGATTATCTCCTCCAAATCCAGCATAGAAATTTGTTTAAAGTGAGTCATATTGGCAGAGGGTTCAGTACAGATACAGAGGTTTCTGGATTCCGGTGCAATCTGGAGCCTTATGTCATCAATTTTACTTAAAAAGTGTTGGAGAAACTGCTCGCATTTCTCAGTGGATGCTTCCATATGCTGACTAGGAGGAGGACTAACTACTGAGTTGATTGTTTGGAATAAGACCCTGGGGTTGTGGCAGCTCTTAACAATCAAATTTGAGAAATAGGAATACCTTGCTTCCTTAACTGCATGCTGATAGGCCAACATCAAACTTTTAAGGGTGACAAGAGATACCTTGAGTTTGTCTTTTTTCCATTTCCTCTCAGCTCTCCTACATTGCCTCTTTAGGTCTCTTGTGTGGTCATTTAGCCACGGCAAGGCGTTGGGTTTTGCACTTTTCATCTTAAAAGGGGCGATGTCATCAAGGATGGTCAGGCATGTTCTGTTAAAATTATTTACTAGATCATTAGCAGAGAGCCCGTGCTGATTAAAAGTATTGCTGGCAGAAGCAGTTAAAAACATTTGGCAAAAACTGCTAGCTGACTTGTGATTAAAGAAGCGAGAGCAGATACGGGTAGGTGGCTTAGGAGTAGGAAGCGGGAGCAATGTATGAAAAATCACAGCCTTATGATCAGAGACATTAAAATCTAGCAATTCAATATTGTTTAAAGAAACACCATGGGACAGCACAAGGTCAAGAGTGTGACCCTTATTATGAGTAGGACTATTAATAGACTGTACAAGATTAAAAGATTCAAAAAGGTTAATAAAGTCAGCAGTAAAACATGACAGGGAGGGGCAACAGACATGTATATTAAAATCACCAAGGATAAGAACTCTATCATATTTGGCCATAATGAATGAAAGAAGTTCAGAGAATTCCTGAATAAAAACAGTGTTAACTTTAGGTGGTCTATAGATTAAAACACACAGTACAGGGAGCTGGCCATTTAGTAAGAAACCCAGAGACTCAAAAGAGGAGTAGCTATTAAAAGAGACAGGGGAACATTTAAAATTGTTATTGAAGATGACGGCTACCCCACCTCCACGGCCTGACAGTCTGGGTTGATTAAAACAGGAGTAGTTAGGGGGACTGGCCTCAGTTAGTGGGACACAGTATCCAGGGCTTAACCAGGACTCAGTGATAAAAAAGAAGTCAATATTGTTCCTCATAATAAAATCTTGGCATATAAAGGATTTGTTTACAAGAGACCTCACATTAAGTAGACTGAACACAGCCGAATTCCTAGTTACGGGTTCAACAGTAGGTACAGTTGAGGAGTGTGGTTGAACATGTAGTATTTCAGACTTAGCAGTAGTTGGAGTAGGTAGAATGGGAACTAAGTATGCTCTTTCTGCAAAATTAGCAGAGCAGCTGGGTCTGTAGTTGACACGGTTCGAAGTGACCCTAACATGAATGTTGTTAGAGGAGAAGTGATCAGCAGGACCCAGGGAGAGATGCTCGAGATTATGGACAGGTGTAGCTGCCAGAGTGGGGTCATACTGAAGTAAATATCAGTCAGAGTTAAACGCAATATACTGGATAAAATTGTGAACAAGTTGTTTAGTACCCTTCATGTTGGGGTGCAAGCCGTCCGATTTATAAAGATTATGCCTGGTCCAAAAACAGTCAAAGTGACTAATAAAGCCGTGACCAGTTGCAGCGCTAAAGGATTTTAGCCATTCATGTAGACTAAAAAGACGGCTGAATCGCTCCGGGCTTTTTGAATGAGTGGGAATGGGGCCAGAAAAAACACAGGTTTTGCCCAGGCTCTGGATTGTGATTGCTAGGGATTCTAGTTCGTCGTGAAGTTTGACCGATTGTTTGTCCATGACGTCATTTGTGCCCACGTGGACAATCAGTGTGTGAGCTGACGGATGAAGGTCTGTGAGCACTGGAGAAAGTTCGATAATGTCTGCTACTTTACTACCAGGGAGGCAGTAGGTAATAACACCCGGGAGCTCAACAGATCTGATTATGGAGTCGCCAATAATCAAAATTTCAGGTGGCCTCTGCTCACAGCCACCGTCATACACGGAGAGATTGGGGGGAAATGTTACCTGGTTAGCAGACTCAGTGCTAGCCGCACCAGCGGATACTGTGCTAGCCGTGCTAGCCGCGCTAGCAGACCTGTTGCAGACCGGGGGAATTGCGATTCGGTCTGCCGTCAGCGGAGAGGAAAGCAGAGCAGGGGAGACGACAGCTGAGTCCACTAGATTGTAGCTGGAGTCCGACACTGGAGCTGACATTCGGGGACGCTTGCAGCTCGGAGAGGTGGACCGAGAGTTGGAGGAGCTGCAGGGCGAAGAGCGTTTCTTGCACGAAGTTGTGAACTGGTTACTTCCGACTGCCAGTGGAGCTGCGTCCTGGATTAGCGTAGCAAGAGGGGCGAAGTGATTAAATAGCTCCAGCTCATCATCACCGTGTGGATCGAAAAGAGGAAGGGAAACTCTTCTCCCTCCCTTCACCACCGAGGCCCAGGTCGAGCAGCCAGCATTGGGAGTAACGGCATCCTGGTCCAACACAGTCTCCTCAGCGGAGGAAAACCGGCTGTCCACAGGCTCCAGGCTGGCCAACCGGGAACTAAGGTCCGTCTGGCGCCGAAGCAGATCCTCGATGAGAAGCTCGATGGACCGCAACTCAGTCTTTATGACTGATATCTCCTTCGAAGGAGCCATGGTAGCTCGGCACAGACCCAGAATTGGTCCCGTTGCGAGGATCTGGTCCCGGTAAGCTTGAGCTGAGAAATGTCCCTCCCGGTAGTCAGATCAATGTAATCGGCTGTAAGAACAGGGTTGTCAGGCTTAGCCACCAGGCTAAAAACAAGCCTAGCTAAGCTAGTGAGCAGACAGAACGCCGTAGACAATCTGCTTCCTGTTTACAATGGCGGTGTACCCGCGTTCACAAGGAACTCTGGGTAGTCTCTGGGTGATGAGACCTCTACACCAGTAGTATTGTTACACTACATTTCCCATCAGCCCCATTGCTTCCTGACCCCACCTCCCCCTCCCCCTCCCCCTCCCCCTCCCTGAAGAGGATGAACATGTTGGAAGTGATTTCTCCATCTTCCTTTCCCTCCTTCCACCATCTGCTGCCAGAAACTCTTTCAGCTTTAGCTCCGTTTGCTCTGGAAGAACAGAAGAAGAACCTCTTCCTGTTTTGTGCCGTAAAGCGATCCAGCAGATTTCCCTCCAGATCCTCCAGGTGGAGAAACTATGGAGGATGCAGAGAAAAGGCCGATTTGAGACTATACTAATGTCTCAAACCCTTGACTATCCACGGTATCTCAGGTGATACCAAAATGTCATATTGTCTTTAAAGCTTTACTGTATCTCAACAGTTTGAGCTAGAGAGATTCAGTTTTTTGCATTTGAAACTACAGAATCACAGCTAACAAGCAAGCCCAATATCGTCTATTTGCTCCGAAGGCTTTGTTTTGAAAATAATGGGTAAATTTGTAAAAGATCGGAACGTGTTGGCACATGGACTCAGCCCTATCTTCCTGTAATCTACCTTTACTGATCATGTGTTCATGGCTAAACGTCATCATGCGGAGTGTTGCAGAGGCTAGCTTGCTATAAAAGCTCATTGGGCTCGGCTTGTTACACATGAAGCTAGCAGCTAAGCTAGCAGCTAAGCTAGTGTTCATTCTGAGGCAAATCCAGAGATGGAGAGGAGAAAGTTTACAGCGGAGGAGGTTGTGGATTTGTTTGAGTTGTTCAGAAACACTGACGAGGAAGAGACACAAGAGAGTCATCTGCACCCGAAAGCTGCTGTTCTACTAGCGCTACCTTCTCCATAAAGACACTGACAGGGGCAGAAAAAAAAACCGCCTGGGGATTCTGCTTATAAAACTGAGTAGAGCTCAAAAAGCAAAGATGGCAGAAGTGCCAAATAACTTGTGGGACCTTTCAAAAGCCCATTCGCACATTTTTTATATATTATTTTCTTTCATTTTCAGAGTTTGCAGTGATTTTCCAATAAAAAGTAGCAAAAGTTCGTTGTTTTTTTTGTTTTGTTTTTTCAATTATGGCCTAATTTCCCCTCTAATAGCATATAGTACTGTTTATGAATGATGTATCGAATTACCTAAGGTTGTGCAGATTTTGGGGATATATAGACTTTGATGATATTGTAAGAAATGACAAAACTTTAAGCCAAAATATAAAGGTATAGGCACAGACGGGACAATTCAAATGTTCTCATGGCACTCAGTGTACTCATGGATATGAATCAATGAATATAAAATGTACATAAGTAAAAGCAGGTTTATACATGTTTACAATATTTACAGGTCTGCTGTCACAGAACAAACAGAAACAAAACACACACATAAGAAAGCCAAACCTTTCAGGGATTACAGGAGGGTTTTATTTACTTTGACTAGTCAATATTCACCTTTGTTACCTTTAGTCTGCAAATTGTGATATAAATCTGCCACAGTTTGCAGCAATATCAGTTGTATTGTTCTTCTCTCCCAATACAATTCTCATCTTTTATTTGTCTCTCTTTCCTGATCTCTTTCTCTCTCTCCTTTTCTCTTGCTCCGCCTCTTATTTTCTGCCTCTGCCTCTCTGTAGTCGACTGCAGTTCTGCAATATCAAACCATATCATCTTCAATACATAATGTGTTTTTTTTTTTTAATATTCACTTTTGCTTTTATCATTTTGCTGTAGAGTTGTACTCAATGTGTCTGTAAATTGCAGAATCGAGCCAAACAGCAGAAACTGTGTGAATACTGAAACTGAGAAAAATGACTTCAAACTTTATCTCCTGTCCTGACACAGTAATGTTCTTTTTTTATGATGTCTTGCGTTTGCTTTTATCTGTTTTATTTTCTTTTATTATATGTAGAGCACTTTGTAACATTGGTTTTGAACAGTGCTATACAAATAAATGTTATTATTATGATTATCATTATTTTTATTATTAGTACTAGTAGTAGTAGGCGTATAGTAAAAAAGAATGTATTCATTGGGATTGTAATTGTAATGGACAAAACTGTAGAGAAAAAACGGCAGCAAAATGTTTCGATAGATAGATAGATAGATAGATAGATAGATAGATAGATAGATAGATGATAGATAGATAGATAGATAGATAGATAGATAGATGATAGATAGATAGATAGATAGATAGATAGATCGATAGACAGATGATAGATAGATAGATAGATAGATAGATAGATAGATAGATGATAGATAGATAGATAGATAGATAGATAGATAGATAGATGATAGATAGATAGATAGATAGATAGATAGATAGATAGATAGATAGGGAGAGAGATAGATAGATAGAGACAAAAGTAACATTATTACAGAACTGGATAGTATCTTTTTTTTAAGAATGTATTTATTGGGATTTTCATTTTAATTGACAACACTGTACAGAGCTAAAACACAGCTAAGAAACATATTTCTATAAAGCAGAATAAAAGAATAAATAGATAGTGCCATTAAAGAGGTAAATTATTATGAATATCCAAACAACAGACTAAACTGGATTGTGCATCATTTGGTAGCATTTTGTGAGCACAATCTGGTAATATGAAATAATATCAATAAAATAAACTCCAATCGTGACCTTTAACAAAGCTAAAGAAGAAGAATGAGTTTATTTGCTTCCTCGACAAAACTGTTATTGCCACAGAACCGGACAGTACATCATTTAGTGGCATTTGAGAGCGTAATCTCTCTTGATATGATATTTAAACCCCGGTCGTGACCTTTGACCTTTTCAAAGACACCCAAACGCTCAGACCAGTTTGTCTTTATAGGGCAGGACAGAGTTAACAGGCTGACAGCATCGATCTGCCCTGCAGTGACAGAGGCTTCAGCCCCGGCCAGCTGAGGGCCGCACATCGCTAATTCCCTCTAATCAAGTCCGCTACTGTAGGAAACTGAGAGAGAGGGAGAGAGAGAGAGAGAGAGAGAGAGAGAGAGAGAGAGAGAGAGAGAGAGAGAGAGAGAGAGAGAGAGATCGAAAGAGAGAGCAGTGTGTGTATGCAGATTGAATTCTGCATGTGTGTCTGACTAGAAATGATCTACACATTGTTTCAGAGGCTTTTCCACTGTGACAAGAATACAATTCTGGGGCAAAACACAGAATACTTATCTTTTTTTCATGAAAATAGTTAAATTTAAAGGTATTGTCTCTGAATCAGTACATTAAAGGTCCCATATTCTCCACTTCCCAGTGTTTTATTTTCTGTCTTGAGGTCCATTCAAAGCTGTGTGTGTGGTGTCATGAACCAAAAACACTCTCAATCCATTTCTCCACGTTCATTTTCCAGCATCTCTCTGAGCCTTACCAAGAACAGGCTGTTTCTGTCGCCGTGTCTTTAAGGCTCATTAATATTAACGACCCCTCTGTTCCGATTGGCTAACCGTTTCGAGAGTGAAACGTGAGACGCCGCGGCCCGGCGGCTACAGGTAGGGAAAACTCTCCGGTAATAAACGATGACGACCGCTCGACCGCTTTGAAAAAAACACTTTGTTAGTCTATTATTTCTTACAGAAATGATAATGAGCGAACCTTTGTGACGCCACAAAGTTACGGAAGTCCAAACGGCTCGTTTAGAGGCTCGCTTTTCTAATATGGATTGTGTGGATTTAGTTGGCGACCGTGCGTTTTGATACTTTCACCATGTTTAGATAGACCATCCAACTCCTTTATCATCACAGAGGCAAGAGGAATCCTGCTTTACACCAGATGGGACCTGTAAAAAACCCATATTACTCTCACCATATTGTATGTATATCCATATTGTCATTGTCACAATGCATTGAACTAACTGCTAGCTTGGTGAATTTCAATCTTGCCAACAAGAGAGCTGGAAGCACATAAAACATAATTTTCTGTGACTAACATATTAATTTATTTGAAAATAATAGCAATATAAAAATAGCACAAATGCTCAAGAGACCATGGGAGGCACCTTAATGTTTAAGGCTTCGTGCGACTCATCAGCGATAATATAATGATGATTTAAGGATCTTTCCTTGCCTGAGCGGTGAGATAAGTGGGTTTTGTGCAGCTCACTTGAGTTTAAGGTGAACCTTAAAGAGAGCTTAAGGTATAAAACTTAACTAAGAGCTTTTGTGCAACCGGGATCTGGTTTTCCCAGCCAGTCTGTGGACTTTATCGGATGACTTTTCAGTTGCAAACCTGCTTCTCTAACCTCTAGACCGTCAGCCCACCTTCTCTCACCTTCCGTTCGCCGGCACGCCGCACGCCGATGACACGTTCCTCGCTGATTGGTGCCTGCAGGCAGAAGCCCCGCCCCGCCCCGCCCCCCAGCGAAGCGGTCTCCCAGACGTCTGTCGGAGCGGAGGAGACGAGTTAACGGCGCTCGCTCCGTCTCCCGGCCTCTGAAGTCGGGGACGAAGCGAGCAGCTAGCCTCGGATTGTTCGCTTTGATTCCCACGAGCCTCGCTTTCTTCCCCGCTGCTCTCTCATTCCCTTTATTGTTTGTATCCCACGTTTCTCCCCCGTCCTTTCTTTTCTTTTTTTTTTTTAAAGTTCTATCTCTCTCTCTCACGCTCTCTGGCGCTCCCTCTGAGCAGATAAAGGGATGTAAATGAAGAGAGAGAGCTGGTGTTGAGCGGGCAGATGGCCCGATAGGAGGAAGCGATCGGTGAAACTTAGATAAAAGAGACAGTCTGATGCAGGGAAACTGAACTTTTTCCACCCCACTCTCTTTCTATCTTTCTCTCTGCCAGAGGTGGGAAGTAACAAAGTAAAAATACTTTGTTACTGTACTTAAGTAAGATTTTCAAGTATCTGCTGCAGACTTTCTCATCTGGGATTCAGAGGAACAGAAAACCAGTTAAGAACATTAGAAATTACTTTTTTACAGGATGGCTTTTACTTCTATACTTTAAGTAAAAATTAAGACTGTGTGCTTTTATACTTTGCCGTGAGTAAAGGATTTGAAACGATACTTCAACTTTTACCAGAGTATATTTTTAGATGAGTATTTGCACTTTTACTTGAGTAAAAGAATTTGTGCACTTTTACCACCTCTGTCTATCTCTATCTCAGTCTTTCTGTTTCCCCTCTTTCTTTGAAATACTCTAAATGTAAATATCTGGGCTGAAGCTCTACTGTACTGCGTGAATAATAACCTTTTCCAGTGCGAGCTCTGAACGCCCCGGCCATAATGTATGCGCCCTACTTTGGAGAAAACGTTCCAGTCAGCACACATGCATTGGTACCCATTGTATAAAAAAAAAAAAGCCATAAAACCCCCTGAGGATGTTCTTTGCTGTGATCATACAGTAGACGCTGCTTCACTCTACTGATAATCACAGTAAGGAAACTCCTCAAGGGTTTCATGGCTTTTACACAACGGTTTTATCATGCATGTATTACTACTGCTGAAGGTATTATTATTGCAACTGGTATTATTGTTGGAAGAGGTGTTATTGGGTATTATCGCTGCAAAGGGTGAAGTAACTACATTTACTCACGTTACTGTAATTGAGTAGCTTTTTTGTGTACTTGTATTTTTTTTAAAGTCAGTAATTTTACTTTTACTTAGTTACATTTTTACTGAATTATTGTACTTTAGCTACATTTTTAATGACATCCATTACAGAGGACAAATTTTATGTCTCTCCATCAGCGTCAGAAACTGGACGCAAATTGTGAAATTGCGGAGCGATTTACAGAGAACGGTCAGTCAGAAAAGAAGAGAAGAGAAGAGTGATCTGGCTTCACTTTGAGCACTTTATTTTGTAATTTCCACATGTTCCAGTTAACAGAATCTAGTTTGAACTCTGACCTCTCTCCTTCTAGAATCACATGGGAAAGATCACAGCTAACAACAAGAAAACTCAGCAACTTTTACTCTGAGGACATTTTAAATGAGCTACTTTTTGCTTTTGCTTCAGTAGATTTTTACACCGGTAATTTTATTCTACTTAAGCAAAATATCAACAAAGTAACAATACTTATACATGAGTAGGACTACTACTCTTTCCACCTCTGACCTCCCAGGAGGGGGACAGGCAGAAAGAAAATCTTCTTAACAGGCAGGACTGTAGTCAAGACCGCCTTAGTCGAGTCCAAGTCCATCCCGAGACCAGGTTCAGTCGAATTCGAGTCAAGGACATTATTTCTTTCTTTCTTGTTTCTTTTTGTATAGCACTTTGTAACGCTTGTTTTGAAAAAACCTAAAAATAAAGCCTTACTAAAGCCAGGTGCAAAGAGGGTCGAGGCCAAGTCAAGACCGAGACCAGAGCAAATCGAGTCCTGTTCAAGACCAAAACAGGCAATAAACAGAGTGCATGTTTCCCAAATGTAAAAATAATGCTCAAGGAGTTTATTAAGAATCAACAGTGTCAAAAAAAACATAAACAAAGGTGGAGAAAAACAGATCTTTTAACATTTTTAGAAACTTTTGAGTCAATCAGTCCCTCCAGGAACTTGCGATTTTGCGATCGCAATAATTAACGCAAATTCAAGAAATGAAATGAAATGGCCAAATCAACAGACCGCTTGTGATTTGGACCAATTGTCGCATTCGGTGTCGTGGTAACTTACGTCATCGCAGCGCGCATTCAGGTGGAAGATGAACAAAACTCACCTGCCAACAAAAATTATAGACCGTGCAAAACAAAACAAAAGCAGCAAGAATCGAGGTGAGTGCAAAATTGAAGCTCTTGGAAGAGTTAATAGCTTAAACGGAGAGTGGGAGAGAATAGGGGGAGGCTGTGTGTGTGTGTGTGCGTGTGTGTGTGTGCGTGTGTGTGTGTGAGTGAGAGAGAGAGAGAGAGAGAAAACATTTTTTTTTCTTTGCTTGCAATTTTCCCCCAATTCCCACAATTTTACCGCAAAAAGAGCACATAAAACCTCGCAAATTGTATCGCAATTTTTGAGAAAAGCCGCAGCAAAATCACATATTTTTGGCCGCAATAATCACAAAAAAAACTCTGCGAAATCCTGGTGGGACTGGTCAATATACCAAGACCACAAGTCCAAGGTCCAAACAGGAACGGGACCGAGACAAATCCCAAGACGCCAGAGAAGACGGAGACTGGGATTTCTAAAGTATCACATTATTAAAAAACTTTATGAAATATCTAATATCTGCGAAGGCTTTGTAGCGAGTCCAGAAGACAGCGGCAGCAGAGGTGACTCGGTGCTACAGAGAGCGTCAGTGTATCTATTGTAATGTGGCAGTGGAGTTTGTTTAATCCCCGTCCCTCTGCTGCCTAATCCAAATGGAGCGCTGAATAGTCCTGAAGCTAATAGCCTCCCAGGAGCTTCTCCATTGGCTCCGGCTGCAGATTAATGCAAGGTCTATTCCAAGCCATTTCCACTCTGTGATTCTGTGTGTGTGTGTGTGTGTGTGTGTGTGTGTGTGAATGAAATATTCTGTTGGCCAGCTCAGTGCTATCTCGCTCTCTTTTTGTCATATTTTTAACCCTATTCTTATATTAAAGGTGCTGCGTGTAGCGTTTTACTATCAATAAATTCATTCATTTTGAGACGTTAGTCAAATTAAAGTAAACAAACGAGACCATCACTGCGAAGATTTTCAAGCCTCTACTGGCCTCTACTCTGAGTCCTCTATTGTTTCTCCACCTGGAGGATCTGGAGGGGAATCTGCTGGATCGCTTTACGGCACAAAACAGGAAGAGGTTCTGTTCTTCCAGAGCAAAAAGAGTTTTGTTTCAAAAGTATCGGTTATTTTCACAGAAATACAATCAAGTCTGCTTACAGAAAAGTGAGTAATGGCTGCTGCACTTTGTTTGTGGTCGATTTTAAATTCATAAATAATTTTACGTCATCCTCTTCTTACGCTTCTTCCCATTTAACATGAACGCAGCATTCCCCTTTCCAGCTCTCCGTTCCTCCCTCCTTCCCATAATCCCTCACTCCCTCCTTCCCCTTTTCCTCCTTCGTACCCTGCCTACCTCCCTCCAAGTTTCCTTCCTCCCTCTTTCTCTTTCTTCCCTCACTCCTTCATTTCTGCCTTCCACCACTCCCTCTCTCCCATAATCCCTCACTCCCTCCTTCCTCTTTTCCTCCTTCCTACCCTGCCTACCTCTCTCCAAGTTCCCTTCCTCCCTCCCTCCTTTCCAACCTTCCTTCCACTCCCATAAGCCCTCACTCCCTCCTTCCTCTTTTCCTCCTTCCTACCCTGCCTACCTCCCTCCAAGTTCCCTTCCTCCCTCCCTCCTTCCCAACCGTCCTTCCACTCCCACAATCCCTCACTCCCTCTTTCTTGCCTCCCCGCATCCCTTTCTTTTCCGCTAATTCTCCCTCCCTTTCTCCCTCCTTCCCACAATCCCTCACTCCCTCCTTCTTCCCTTTTCCTCCTTCGTACCCTGCCTCCCTCCCTCCAAGTGTCCTTCCTCCCTCTTTCTCTTTCTTCCCTCACTCCTTCATTTCTCCCTTCCACCACTCCCTCTCTCCCATGATCCCTCACTCACTTCCCTTCCCTCCCAATCTTTCTTCCTTTCCTCCCTCCTTCGATTCCTTACTTCCCGCTTCCCCTGTCTCCAATCCTCCCTCTTTCCAATTCTCTCTCTTCTACTCCTCCCTCCCTCCTTCCATCCCTCGCTCCACTCCCACAATCCCTCATTCCCTCCTTCACCGCATTCCCTCTCTCCAACCATTTCTCTCTCCTTTCCTTTCTTCCCTTGCCTCTCTCCCTTCCTTCCTTGCTTCCTTCCCTCCATCCCACCCTACCTCTCTCCCTTTCCTGCCTCCTTCCACTCCTTCCCTTTCTCCCTCCTTCCTTCCTTCCTTCCAAACCTCCTCCAACCATCCAACTAACTCTCCCTTCCTCCCATCCTCCCTCACTCTTTCCCTTTCTCTCTCCTCCCTCATTAAGTGCTTCCTTCCTGCCTCCCTCCCTCCCTTCCTTTCCTTCCTCCTCCCTGTTAATTCCCTCCTTCGTTCCTTCCCTCCTTCATTCCAACCCTCCTTCCTTCTCTTTCGGTATGAAATTGGTTTCTAAGTGATTTATGAGCGATGAGAGGCTTATGAAGAGTTTATGTCATAACTCTTCATTACTTCACTATTAATTGCCTTCTTCTGCTTCTTCTTCTTTTATTGTGTCTGTGTGCACTTGTGTGTGTGTGTGTGTGTGTGTGTGTGTGTGTGTTAAAAGCCATTTAAAAGCACTATATAATAAATTAAGGCTTGATAGATGTCATTAAGGCAATCACCTGAGAATTCATTACTTAACATTTTGCTGCTCGATTCTTAAGCGCGAAAACATGTGGGAGAGAGAGAGACTTTTGATGATCTTTAATGAAACATCTCACAACAAATTAGACAGAAATAAATAAAGAAAAACACCTCAAAAACACACCAACTCACACACACACACACACACACACACACACACCTGCAACTACTGCAGAACTGAGTATACTGAAAAACAACAGTGCCAGCAGCCCATACAAGTACAAATGACATTTAAATGCAGTCAGCCCCTCTTCTCCTAGCAGCATAATACATTCTGCAGCCCCCAAACAATCATGAAAGTGAGAGAGGCAGAGAGAGAGAGAGAGAGAGAGAGAGAGAGAGAGAGAGAGAGAGAGCGAGAGACTGGTAATAACGCTGCTCAGTGGTGTAAAAGTGTTTTAATTGAATAATTCTGGATTCCAACAAACAAACAAATCTCTCCTTTCTCTCCGTCCGCCTCCCTCTCCCTCCCTCTCTCAGACTAAACAGAGTATTCAGTGGTTTATATTTCCTGGTGAGCCATTTATGCTGTAAGTTATGAGCGTTTTGCCGCTAACGACAGCCAAATGGCCGACACAGCTCCCGTCAAACTCTAAATGTGTAAATCGAAACTCGGTACGCGGCGCGCCACGATCAATAGCTCGTCCTAAGGACAGGAAGATATTATTTCTCGGCTCAGTGTGCATGCGTACGTGTGTGTGTGTGTGTGTGTGTGTGTGTGTGCGATCACATTATGCTACATGCTGGGGGGCATTCTGAATGCTGCAGGGATGAATACAGTGCAGATGTGAAAAGGAAAATCAATGTCATTTATTCTGGTGTGAGGATCAATTACAGAGAGCGCCGTCGGCCAGATTTTTGTTTCAGCTGCTGGCAGACAGACGGACAGAGAGGAAGAGAGTTAAACAGACAGGAACACACACACACACACACACACACACAGACAGCAGGCAGACAGAAACATGGCAAACTATAACATAACATAACACAATATAGCATAACATAATATACTGTAACATAACATGACATACTGTAACATACTGTAATGTAACGTAACGTAACGTAGAGTAGAGTAGCGTAATGTAAAATGGAATGTAACATAAATGCAACGTAACACAATGTACCGTATAACGTAATATAACATAAACGTAACACAACATAACATAATGTAACGTAACGTAACGCTACTTAATGTAACGTAACGTAACGTAATGTAACGTTACATAATGTAACGTAACGTAACGTAACGTTACTTAATGTAACGTAACGTAACGTTACTTAATGTAACGTAACGTAACGTTACATAAGGTAACGTAACGTAACGTAACGTTACTTAATGTAACGTAACGTAATGTAACGTAACGTTACTTAATGTAACGTAATGTAACGTAATGTAACGTAATGTAACGTAACGTTACTTAATGTAACGTAATGTAACGTAATGTAACGTAATGTAACGTAACAAACTGACATAACAACATAACATAACATGACACAACATAACATGAACAGAAATGAGAAAAACAACACAAACACAGCACAAACATGTTGCATGTCATGCCATAACATAAGACAACAAACAACAAACACACAAACATAAGAGTGCAACACAAACACATCACAGCAGCACAACACAACCTCAAACACACAACACAGCTGCACAACATACAATAAAATAAACATGGCACAGCACAACATAACGCAGCACTGCAGGAGGCAGTACAACACAACACAACATAATGCTACGCAAAACAACACAACAAGACACAACACGCTACAAAACATCAACACAAACCAAGCACAAACACAACAAAAACTTAACACAACATAAAATAAACATGCCGTGCCACAACACCCCTAATACATAATACATCAAAAACCAAATCAAAATACTTTACTGTAAGCTTGTTTGCCAGGAAGTCTCCCACGTCACCTGGTGAACCAGATGCCACAGAACCGCCACAGAATCTGGAAATCAATTCACCAAACCGCCGCACAGGACCGACAGGACAGATGCACGCCGCCGCCGCCGCCGCCGCCGCTGCGATCCATTTATATCTCCTTGTCAACAATTCCCCAGAGAAATTAATTTGCCAAGCTACAGTTCGGGGAGAAAAACAACCCGAAATGAAAACACAGTGAACATGTTTTCCACCTTCTACCTGGTGCACAATCCAGATTTGGCATGAAATTCAACCCAAACTGGCTGAAGCTCCCCTGCCTCCTCTACAGGAGTTTACTTTTAATAAAGACTAACTTTGTTATGTAATTAGTTTTTTTTATGGTAAGTAACAAAAATAAAGCAACTAATTAATTTTAAATGTAACTTTCCACGACGCTGATCATGCAGGCTGACAAAAAATCTAAATAGAAGTTAAGGTTTAGTTTGTAAATGATGTAGAAGTACATGTTTTTTAATGAGAATCTATGAGCCGGTATGGAAGTCCTAACCTTATATTTGTGCCAGGCTTGACCCTTAAACAGACTTTTAGAATAAATTGAGCAAAAAAAACAAGTAATATCTACTGTATCAAACTAGTTGCGTAACTGTGATTTTCTAAGAAGAAGAGAAGAAGAAGTAGAGGAGAGCCTGGTTGTGTTGGACAGTTTTTATTATAGCTCCGGTCACACTGACCACTATACTGACTCCACCCAGAGAGACAGAGAGAGAGGGAGAGAGAGAGAGAGGGAGAGAGGGAGAGAGAGAGAGAGAGAGAGAGAGAGAGGGAGAGAGGTGAGGTAAATGTCTATACTGTATCTCCATGTCTCCTTGCGACCACAAAGCTTCAGTAGCTCCACCCTTACAAGACCAAACCAACCTTTAGTCACGCTACTATTTACAGGCTGGCCTACATTCTCTCTCTCTCTCTGGCCGTGTGTGTGTGTGTGTGTGTGCATTTGTGTTTTTAAGGTATTTTTAGTTGTGGCTTTTTTTTGCCCCTCGGTTTTATTTATTTAACCAGGAAGTCCCTTGAGACATCATATCTGTTTTAGAAGAGAGAGCCGGTCAAGACTGCAGCATCAACAGCAGGGCAGATAGAATAAATGCAACTACATTCAATTCAATTCAAAAGTGCTTTATTGTGAGGATACAATGTTGCCAAAGCAGTATGGACTCTATACAGTCATACAATGTGTCAATATGTACACCTGATATATGATATATGTTTAAAATGCAAAAAGGAAACAAAGAAAAAAGGAAACTTAAGGTGCAATATTGTAAATTAACAACAAAATCGTCAAATATATCATGTCATTTATGTCATATATGTTTACAGTCAGTATACAGAGTTAATCACAATGTCTTGAATGATGGAAAGCTGATATACAGTATCCCAAATATTGCAGTTAGGTTTAGAGAATCAGACAGTAAAGAAAAACTTGTTTATGTTTTAAAAATGTTCCAAGGAATGATTTTCTGATTTCATATTTTTAATCCAGAGCCACACTACCCGTAAAGTGACCTGAATGAGGTTTTTAACGCAGTGTCAGGTTTAATTCGTCCTTGTACATCGTCCGTTCCGCTGCCAGTGTGTGTGGAAACCCAGATCAGTTAGTGAAGCGAGTTTGATGTGAGACGTTTCATTAAAGGACATCAGAAATATCTCTCCTCCTCTCTCGTTCTCCAAATCTCTCTCTCTCTCCCTCTCTCTCTCTCTCTCTCTCTCTCTCTCTCTCTCTCTCATTAAGAAACCTGGAAGTGATTTGTTACAACTGTCTGTTAATGTAATTAACAATTAACATAATAACAATTTGCAGCTAATTGTGTAATCATCCTGTTAACATAATACATTTCCCATTAATGTAATAAAACGTACCTACTGTTAATGTAATATCTGCTCTCCTGTTAACATAATAATTATCACATTATTGGATTTTATTACATTAACAGGAAGGCCGACATTTTTTGAAAGGTAAGCCAGTTAGAATAATCACCAAATCACAAAAAAAAACACTTTTTCCATATATATTCACCCCTCTTTCAGATTTAGGTACGTAAACGTAAGTAATAACCAAATTTGTGTTGAATTTTGACTATTATCACACTATCAGTTCAGTTATTACAGTTTTGAAGCCTGAAAATTTCAACCTTTTTGGTAATGCAATTAAACCAATAATGTAATAATTGTTACATTAAGGGAAAAAAAGTTACATTACAGTTACATTATTGATCAGTAACTTTTATTACATGAGTGGGACATTTATTATGTTAACAGGATTATTATCATTAGCTGTAAAGTGTTATTATGTTAATGGGAAGTTATTACATTACAGTAACACAAGCTTAATGAGAACCTCCTTCACCCATAATGCACTTCTAAGGGTGTAACAACACAGTAGCTGCGTTCAGAATGGTTCACTCGTTCACTGACTCAAGTTTCAGACACTACATTAAACATTAAACATTAAACATCATTGCTTTAAAAAAATGTGCCAGATATTCGTGTGACGCAGCCGGACGCACAGAGCATCTCATACACAAACCAAGCATCATGACTTGATTTTGAAGTTTTGAACATTAAATTAGCTGCAAATAAATTGTTGTAGTTGTAATCATGTACAAGTGTGTTTTTGTCAACGAGGCGCTGTCTTCTGATGGTAGCAAGCTGTTTTGGTTTGGCAAACAATAAGCTAGTGAGCTAACGCTAGCTAGCTACTCTTCTTCTTTGGTAAGATACAATCACATTGCATTGTGCTATACAGGAGAAATTGTAGGGTACATCGTCTGTTCACTACAGCAGTGCAGTGAATTGTGGGTATTTTATAGTGAACTATATAGTGAATGAAATTAACCGTTGAGAATTCGGACACTGGCACAAAATGGCGGACACACTAGTGCACTCTTTCTGTAACACAGCTAGTGTAAACACAATTTTCGTTATGTACTTGCATGATATTATTGTGTACTACTTAAAATACTTTAATACACAGGAATGAAACCGCAGTAAACACTTCAACATGTAAACACTTGGTCAACATGTAAACACTTGGTCAACATGTAAACACTTGGTCAACATGTAAACACTTGGTCAACATGTAAACATCTGCTCTTCAAAGCCCTATGTGATCCTGTTTCTCCGTCCAGAAGAATAACCGTTACTTACAGCATCTTTCCGCAGGTGAACACGCAGGTTAGAGTGAGGACTTTGTGCGGCGAAGTCGTTAGCGACGCTAATTTGGCGACTCAGAAGGAAATGACAGCCGGCGCTGCGGCTGGGAGGCTGAAGCTGTGATCTTTAGCCCACAGTGAGCCGAGCAGATAGGAGATAATTTAAATGTTCGGAGCCTCGGGCCTCAGAAGCTGGTTCCATGTCATGTTAGAGAGGCAAGAGGAGGAAACACTGCTCTTTCAGTGTGTGTGTGTGTGTGTGTGTGGAGGGATACTGTACTCACCCGCTCTGAGTCACAGACAGCCAATTATAAAAACCCACCGGCCACCACTCTCTCTCTCTCTCTCTCACTCTCTCTCTCTCTCTAACTGACTCTCTTTCAACCTCTTGCTCTCCCCTCTCTTTCTCCATCTCTTATCTCATCTCTCTCACTCTGTTTTTAACTATCATTCTCTTTTCCCTTCTCTCCCTCTCTCTCCCCTCTCCCTCTCTCTCTTTCTCCCTCTCTCTCTCTCTCTCTCTCTATCTGTCTGTCTATACCTCTCATTAAGAAACCTGTTGAGTCAAAAACAGGCGAGGAGATGAGGATATGAAATGATAGAAGGGGCGATAATGAGAGGAGGAGAGGAGAGAGGAGAGGAGGAGAGGATATAAAATGAAAGTAAATGACAGGAGGATATGAAAGGAAAGGAGAAGACAGGAGAGGAAAGGAGGATATGGAAAGAGAGGAGAGGAGGATATGAAAGAAAGGAAACAGAGATGGAGGAGAGGAGATAAGATAGGAGGAAATTAAAGGAGAGGAGGAGAGGAAAGGAAAGGAGAGGAGGGTATGAAAGGAAAGAAGAGGAGAGGAGACAAAATGAGAGGAGAGGAGGACATATAAAAAGGAAAGGAAATGAGAGGAGCATATGAAAGGGAAGGAGAGGAGATAAGAAGAGAGGAGTGGAGGATATGAAAGGAGAGGAGGAGGAGAGAGGAGAAGTGGATAAGACGAGAAGAGGAGAAGAGAGGAAATGATAGGAGGATTTGAAAGGAGAGGAGAGGAAAGAAGAGGATATGAAAGAAGAGGAGAGGAGAACAGAATATGGAAGGCGAGGAGAGGAGATAAGAGGAGAGGGGAGGAAAGGAGAGGAAGAGGAGAGGAGCATATGAAGAGGAGATAAGAGGAGAGGAGATAAGTGGAGAGGAGAGGGGAGGAGAGGAGGATATGAAGAGGAGAGAAGAGAGGAGAGGAGGATACAAAGAGGAGATGAGAAGAGAGGAGATAAGAGGAGAGGAGATAAGAGGAGAGGGGAGGAAAGGAAAGAAAGGGAGGACAGGAGAGGAGGGTATGAAGAGGAGAGGAGATAAGAGGAGAGGAGATGAAGATATGAAGAGGAGATGAGAGGAGAGGAGATAAGTGGAGAGGAGAGGAGGATATGAAGAGGAGAGGAGATAAGAGGAGAGGGGGGGAAAGGAGAGAAAGGGAGGAGAGGAGAGAAGAGGAGGATATGAAGGGAGAGGAGATAGAAGGAGAGAAGGGGAGGATATTAAAGGAGAGGAGATAAGAGGAGAGGAGGGGAGAGGAGAGGAGAGGAGAGGAAAGGAGAGAAGGGGAGGATATTAAAGGAGAGGAGAGGAAAGGAGAGAAGAGGAGGATATTAAAGGAGAGGAGATAAGAGGAGAGGAGGGGAGAGGAAAGGAGAAGAGGAGGATATTAAAGGAGAGGAGATAAGAGGAGAGGAGAGGAGAGGAAAGGAGAGAAGAGGAGGATATTAGAGGAGAGGAGATAAGAGGAGAGGAGAGGAGAGGAAAGGAGAGAAGAGGAGGATATTAAAGGAGAGGAGATAAGAGGAGAGGAAAGGAGAGAAGAGGAGGATATTAGAGGAGAGGAGATAAGAGGAGAGGAGAGGAGAGGAAAGGAGAAGAGGAGGATATTAAAGGAGAGGAGATAAGAGGAGAGGAGGGGAGAGGAAAGGAGAGAAGAGGAGGATATTAAAGGAGAGGAGAGGAGTTAAGCAGACAGCAGAGGCGAACAGCTGAGCCGGCAGAGGAAATGAAAGCAGAGGGCAGATTAAATTAGATTAGGTTCGACTCCATTCATCTCTTAAATGGAAATTAAATTTTCTCGACGGGCGGTGCATTAGAACAATATTTCACTCCGCTTCAGCAGCACCCGCCGTTTCCACTCCTACTGTTTTGCTTCCGTCGATAGCGTCAAAATTAATTCAGCGCGCTCCAGCTGAAATCAACTGTCTTCTGTCTCGTTTACCCATGAGCAAGGCAGCGGCACGCCAGGGTTGGGGGTTCAACTCCCTGTGTGTCTCCATGGCTACAGCAAGCCATTAACACTGTTAGGGTTAGCGAACTGATTCCATGCTAAAAAATGTATGCATGTGTATGGAAATGTGAGGTTCTTTGGGTAAAAGTGTCTACCAAAAGACACTTAAGAATATAGAAGAAGAATATTGTTACTTTGCTGATATTTTACTTAAGAAGAAGTAAAAGTAGTGGTGTGAAAATCTACTGAAGTAAAAGTAAAAAAGTCGCTTATTTAAAATGTACTCAGTGTAACTTTTTACAAAACAGAACATTGTTAGATGTGATTTTTTTTGAGGGGACAGAGTTCAAACTGGGTTCATTTCATTGGAAAAGTTTGAATTTTCAAAATAAAGTGCACAAAGTAAAGTCAGATTGTTCTTCTCTTCTTTACTGACTGGCTGTTCACTTCACTGTGAATGGCTCCACAACTGGCCAAAAAAAGAGCCACAAAATGTGTACTGCGTAATGGATGGGATTTACAGTAAAATGTGGCACTGGTATTAATGAATTGATTCCCAATAGGAAGCAATACTGCACAAGATACAAATGGGACAAAACAAAACAAATGGGACAAAACCAGCAAAACCCGGAGGAAGGAAGGCTCTCTGGGAAATGTCGGCTGTGTTTCGGCTCTAAATACATTTTAAATCAACTTGAGCATCGTTGTGCACATCATGTGTGCTTCCCCATCTTCACTAGGCTGCACTTTAAATCACTGAAGATCAAGGAAATTTAAATCAGACAAGAATCAGCGAGGGAATTTCCACCGGTGATCGATTCAGGTCCATCGCCAACCTTAACCCCTTGAACTTAAATTTCCTCTTAAGTTAGAAAATTTTTTTTTTTCCATACTGTACAACAATGTCACATACTGCACATATTCTGTATCTGCTCGTTCCAACTCTTCAAACCCAATGCATCATTTTTTATGGCTGCACCATTAAATCAAATGGAAAAAATCTAGATGTTTGTGCTTCATTTTCTACACATTTTCCCGTAATTCAGCCTGTTTGGTATCTTTGGAAACCTTACGATCTTGACTAGAATCTAAAATAAATAAAGTTCTGTGGGTTTGAACAAAGCTTGGCATGTGTTTGTAATGATGGACCAACCGGTGGGAGCAGCAGAGTCGAAGAGGTCAATGTGTTCTCAGTGTAAAAACCTTGGATTCAGCTCATATCATCGTCCCACACCCAGAAAACCCACAGAGAAAAAATGGGACATTTTATTTTCCTGAAAACCTCAATGGGTCGATGTGTGTGTATATGTGTGCATGCCTGTGTGTTTGTGCTGTTTTCCTCAGCCAAAATAGGGCATGTTTCCCTCCGTATCTTCAGTGTGTGTGTGTGTGTGAATGCATGGTTTCTGTTTATGTGTGTGTGTGTGTGTAGAAGTGTTGATCGGACTATTTAGCTAGCTGACTGATTAACTGGCAGACCGTTCCTCGGTTTGCTGACTGGGTGAATTCCAGGGCAAAGCGCTGGGTTATCTAATGAAATCGATGCAGTTAATTAGTTGATTAGGCTAACGCGGCCCAGTGGCTGTTAAAGAGCTTGATGAGTCGCTTGGTGTGATGCAGCTTCTGCTGTTTACAGGGTTCAGTACATGTGGGTTTAGTCGATCAGGGTTTGGGGTCAGTTCATGAATTAACTCATCAGTTGTAATTAAACGGAGAAATGGGAATTGGAATTTGAAAACAACTTTCAGGAATTGGAATTTAATCGGAATTTCAGGATTTAATTCAATGAAATTCTGTGAAATTCCATGTTTTTTTTGTTTTTTCTTACCACATATCTGAAATTACACATAGTGTCTTTCAGGTGGTATTTGATGCAGAACATGTACTGGTAATCCATACATTGTGATTGAATGTATTTGATTTGTTGAACTGCCTTTTATTTGATTCATAATGTTTGATTTATAATGTTTAGCGAGTCGAAACAAACTCTCTTAATTTACCATGGATTCTCACTTCAATTCATGAATGTTCCCAACCCCGCTGCTGATAGCTAATAATTTGTGCCGATATTCAGTATCTCTACAAATGCTTTATCATTGTTACACCTTGGTATAAATACTGTAAACAAATGAGATCATGGTGAAGATGATAGGCCTCCTCTATCTCACACCAGTGGTATTTGTGCACAACGTAAAATAAAGTGTACAGGCTGCCAATCTTCTCGCCGATGGTCTCGTTTGTTTACGGTAATTATACTCATGTCTTAAAATTAATGTGGGAATGATTTGTTGTTGTTGAAATGCTGCACGTATAACACCTTTAAATTTGAGGTGTTATTTGGCCCGTAGTACATTTTCAAGCCAAAAGAAATCCAAAAAACTACCAGTACTCTCTTGTTTCTCTTGGAATTTTAAACTTGTCAGGGAGGAAAAGCCTCTGAATCCAGATTTAGTCCGTCCCGGGACACTAAAACTCTCCACTGAATCCCAGAGTAATGAAATTCTCCTCAGTGTGTCAGGCGAGGCAGGTTTCACTGCAGGTTTTTACAGACTGAAACCCTGAAGCTGCTGAGGAAAATCCTCCCACACCAAACTGGAGTGATTTCTCTGGTCAGACATCTGAAATTAAAATCAGTAATAATACACTGCTCTCGTTGTGTGGAGACACAATTTAACAGTCAGGATTCATCTTAGTCTTCACTTTAATAAGATGCCATTCAACACATTTGTGAGAGGAAATACAATAAAGAGCCAACTGAATAAATAAAATATTGCACAATGCACATTTTAACTGCAAAATATGACGATGTATAAATATTTAAACTATGAATTTCCATATTTAAGATTAATATGAACTAAACTCACTTGCACTTTACTCTATATAAACTCAATAGATCTTCTTTGGCAGCTTACATCATGTTAGCATAAAAAATCTCCATGCTAAGACAGCATGTG